>NC_056748.1:78618267-78660767 GCF_019279795.1 Protopterus annectens | reverse complement strand
TTATTTTCAAAGTGTATCAGTGTTATAACTTTTGTTTCTGCTGGCCCGTTCCTCCCCTGAGTTCCTTCTCTCTTCTTCACCACTCTGCATTACGCTATTCCTACTACTGAGTGTTTTGTCCATTTGCCTTGCCAACAACACTGCAACTTCTGTCTTTATATTCTTCTGTCCTTCTGTCCTTCTCTTCTATAACTCTTTACACATGCTGTCATTGATCTTCCCTTTTACTGAACTTTTCCAATGATATTGCAATGAAAATACACCTGTTTTTAATATTGTAAAAAAATAATTTTAGAACAACTTTTCAAAATATTATCCTCTACTTACATTATGTTTCTGGACTATATAGTTTACCTTTGTTGTATAGGTTCATAGGTGTATACTAGGCTAATGGTCCTGGGGCCTTTACAAGCCTGGCCATAGGATTACCCTGGCATCATGCCGCCTGACATTAGCTTCCAGTACCTCTGCCAAGTAGAGCCACTGCAGTTATCCCCGGAGTGAATTTTCTATTTCCCATCCACTCATCAAGATTTCTCTTAAAGAGGGTCAGTGAGGTGCTCTAGTTGACATGTATGGGAAGTCTATTCCATAGCATTGGCAGTCTCTGGGTGGTGAACCTGTCCCTCCAGTACGTTCTGTTGATTGTGGTAATGAGGTTGAGGTCTCTGGAGCATGTGGTGCAGAGGGATTGGGATTTCTTTAGATGTAGCATTACAGTATAACCTCTGCATTAACTATTGAAATAATTATTCTATTTCATGGTCAATGGCCCATGCAATGGATAAAATAATTCATTTATGGGCCAGTAATCATCATGGTTAGCAAATATAAAGTAATAAAATAAATTAGAATAGTCACTGGGTGTATGAACAAACTGTGTATTCAGTAAATGGTAAGGGGACAGTTCTGTGTAGATGACCGTTGCAATGACTCTGTCCTGCTTGCCCGCTAAATGATTGTCTGTTAGTATGCAGTAGACACCCGCATCATAGGGTGGAATTTATTCAATGTAGCTGCCACTAAATCAATCTGCATGACATGTTTCTCATTTGCAAAGACACGATGTCATGTTGTTTCTTTGATGCTACTCACTAAGAAGCACACAACCTGTGAATATGGTCTAACAGGGAGATGGCACAAACCCCTGTAACTGCTAGCAAGCCACAGCTCTTATCATCACTGCATTATGTATATTAAGGCCACTACCTTTATGCATCTCTATGAGATTTGTGATTTCAAAATCACCAAAGAGTTTATGCAACATTGGTAGTCTGAGATCAGAATTTAAATGAAAACAAAGGTTTTACATAATTGCTTAATGTAGTTTTGTAAAAAATGCAAAAAGGAAACAAAGATTGTGAATAGTAAATGAGTTAAATGCTCGACAATGTTAAAGAAAGACATAGAAGTATGCTTAAGAAAGAGAGATTGAGACACTGTGAGAAAGACATAGAAAATTGCTTAAGAAAGAGAGATCGAGACAGTGTGTGTGTGTGTGTGTGTGTGTGTGTGTGTGTGTGTGTGTGTGTGTATGTGTGTGTCTTGTGCAGGATAAGGTATGTGTTGTTTCATGACAGCAGCACATTTTGTTGGTGCAGCATAACATGCAGAGATTCAGCTATATGCTTCGGAGATTTACCAGCAACATACAAGTATATATATAGTAGCTCCAAGCATGGGCTGAAGAAAAGTATACACTTGAAAGCTACATCATATTCAGACTTTTCTAATAGTAAAAGAATGATAAAGTACAGTTGTATAAGTAAACATACCATAACAGTAGATGTTTGAATGGTCACTGCTGCAGACGCCTAAGTTATATGGGTTATAGCTTGCCACACATATAACAACCGGACAGCTTCCAAAGCTTCAAGGCCTTCCACACACCCAAACTGCCAGCCAGCTCAAGCTGGGCTGACTAAAAGACAAGTATGAGTGCCAATCCCTTCAGAGCTTTCCTGACAACAGAGAGAGGCAGGCTCAGCCCTGAAAGGACAATCCTAGGAAGAACAACAGATAAACAACCACACTACGGCATAAACAACACACCAGATAAAAGGTGAATGGAAAGAGGGAATGGCTACTGCAGACGTGGTCATTCAAATATCTACTGTTATGTTAAGTTTACATACATAACTGTACTATGTTCCACATACTGATCACTGCTGCAGTGGCCTTAGCTATATGGGCAGATTACCCTAGCTTACTACATTTGAAAGGTGGAAGGAGTGCAGGAGTCTCTGGAGAATGGCACTTGCAAAGCCTGATCTAGACTTGAAGGAATCGAGCTTATAGTGCTTTTTAAAAAGTATGTACAGAGGAGAAAGTTGCCGCTTCTAGAATACTTCTAGAATCCAACCTTTTCCAAAAAAGCATAGATGAAACCAAGGCAATGATAGAGTGGGCCTTGGCCGTGTCTTTAATAGTTTTGCTGTGGTTGGTATAACAAATGATTATAGCCCTAGACATCCATTTGAAAATGGTCTGTTTTGACACAGGCTGTACCTTTTTCTTACCTTCACAAAAATGAAAAAGAAGTTATGTACCTACCATAACGTTCCATGTTAGTTGTCTTCATCTCGCCTTCCTTCTTGCTGTTTGGGATCAGAGCTGATCCTCGGCTCTGACTCGGCCATCTTCTATAGCTCGAGAGCTGTTTACTGGCTCGAGGCTACCCCTTATCCCATGATGCCTAGCGCTAGCTACCCAGATCTCATTTGTAATAGCCAACCCCAGACTTAGCCAGAGAACCAACCTGCCCAAGAAACAGGTTGAGCATACCTATCATACTCTCTAAGTCAGTAGAGGAAACAAACCAGAGAACACTCAGCCAGTGAAACCAAAACTCCTCTCGATCCAATAGGACAGGGGGATGGAGGGTGGGACGCAAGAAGGAAGGCGAGATGAAGACAACTAACATGGAATGTTATGGTAGGTACATAACTTCTTTATGTTAAGTTGTCTATCTCGCCTTCATTCTTGCTGGTTGGGACAGCGTCCCTAGCACCTACAATCCTGGGTGGCTCATTGGAACAGAATCTTCAGAACAGTGGAACCAAAGTCAGCTCTGCTACTGGAGACCATATCTAGTTTGTAATGAGAAATAAAGGTATGAGGATTTGCCCATGTGGCAACTGCACAAATAAAATCCATAGGCAACCTAGACTGGAAGGCTACAGAGGTGGCCAAAGCCCTAGTAGAATGACCTTTCAGTTTGATAGGCAACTCTTTGTTTCTCAATTGAAAAATGAAGATTATAATGTGAGACAACCACTTGGATAAGGTCACTTTGGAAACTGGGAGACCTTGTTTGCCTAGAGCATAGGAAAGGAATAGTTGGTCCGACTTCCTTGTATCCTTGGTCCTGTGCAAGTAAAAACGCAACTGTCTGTGAACGTCCAATTGGTGGAATTTGTATTCTGCCTTGTTGGTGTGGTTAGGGAAAAACACAGGAAGGTCTATAGATTGGTTTAAATTATTTTCTGAGCAGACTTTCGGAAGGAAAGATGGATTAGTCCTCAGAGCAACCCTGTCCTTATGAAAAACCAAGTATGGAGGACGAACGCATAGTGCCTGAAGTTCAGAGATGCATCTGGCTGATGTAACAGCTACCAGAAAGAGTGTTTTCCAAGATAGAAATTTAATTGAGCAGTATGCTGCAGGTTCAAAAGGGGGCATAATTAAGGAGGTTAGTATCAAATTAAGGTCCCAAGGAGGAGGGGGATCTCTCACTGGAGGTCTAAGGAGAGTAGTCCCTCTTAGAAAGGCTTTACAGAGGTTATGAGACATAATGTTTGAATTAGACAACCCAACATGAAAGTTAGAAATGGCCGCCAATTGAACCCTGATTGTAGCAGAAGCGGACCCAGAATGAAAGAGTTGTGCTAGGAACTCCAAAATTTCATGGACTGGGGCCGAAAAGGGATCTATGTTCCTAGCCTCTGCCCGACAAGAAAAACGTTTCCATTTACTAGCATAAGTTTTTCTAGTTGTGGACTTCTAAGAGGACACAATAATCTCACACATGGCCAGGGAAATGCTGGGAAGCCTGGCTAGGGTTGGAAGTGGAGCAACCAAGCTGTGAGCTGGAGTGTTTGGAGGGACTGATGCAACCCGCCTGAATGATGAATCAGTAGGTCTGGAATTGGATCCAGAATCCAGGGCTGCTCGAGAAGGTAATGATGCAGGAACGGAAACCATATCTGTTGAGGCCAGTAGGGGGCAATGAGGATCATTTTGCAACCCAACGATATAGCTTTCTGTATGAGCTTTGGTATCAGGGGAAACGGAGGGAAGGCATAAAGAAGTCCCTGAGGCCAATCGTGGACTAGAGCATCTTTGGGAGAGTGACCTGGGAGCGGAAGAAGGGAGAAGTAGTTGCTGCATTTGCTGTTGAAGGGGGTGGCAAAAAGATTGAAGCAAGGCTGTCCCCATTTGCAGAAGATCAGATCCGCAACTACCTGATTCAGAGACCACTCGTGAGGCATGAGAATAGCTCTGCTGAGCCTGTCCGCTATGACGTTGGACCTCCAAGGGATGTGCGTCGCAATCAGAAATTGTTGGGAGGAAATCGCCCACTGCCAGAGTCTGAGTGCTTCTTGACATAGGGGATAGGACCTGGTTCCGCCCTGCTTGTTGATGTACCACACCAGTGACATGTTGTCTGTTTGAATTGCAATGGTCTCAGAAGGAAGAGAGTCCTGAAGAGCTTGCAACGCTAGGAGCACGGCTCTCATTTCTAGAACATTTATATGCAGATGGTACTCGTGAGGCTGCTGAGTGCCTTGGACTGTCCTGCCCTGATAATGCCCCCCCCCACCCTATCAGGGCGTCTGTGGTCACTGTGGCAACTGGAGGGGGCTGAATGAAGTGTCTGCCCAGAGACACTAGTGTGGAGACCATCCACCAGGAAAGGTGCCTTTTGCATGCTTCTGTAATCATGATCATGTGAGACATGGGCAACTGCTGGAAAGACCACTGTGTGAACGGAAGCCACTGAATGATTCTCATGTGAAAGCAACCCAGAGGGATTAGAAGAATTGCTGCTGCCATGGAACCCAGAGTTTGTAGGACGAACCTGACTTGGATCCTTTTGCTCTGCATTAGAATTTGCACTTGCTGGCGAATTGTAGACAACCTGTCTGGCGGTAGCCTTGCGGACATGTTCCTTGTGTCTAAGTCTGCTCCTATATAGGTGATAGATTGACAGGGCAACAAGGCAGACTTTTCAAAGTTTATTGTGATGCCTAACTGGGAGCAGATTGTGATTGTGTAGTCCCTGGCTTGCAGAAGTTGATGCCTGGTAGTAACAGTGAGGAGCTAGTCATCTAGATATGGAAACACCTGGAATCCTCGATGTCTCAGGTGAGCCATGACCACTGCCATACATTTGGTGAACACCCTGGGGGCTGTGGTGAGACCAAAGGGCAGAGCTCTGAACTGGTAATGACTGACTTCCAGCCGGAAGCGAAGGAATCTCCTGGAGCACCTGTCCATTTTGATGTGATAGTACGCATCATGAAGATCTAAAAAGCACATCCAATTGTCCTGACCCAGAAAGGGTAGAATGGAATGTAGCATGACCATCAGAAACTTTGTTCTTTGAGCAGACTTGTTTAGTCTGCTGAGATCCAGAATCAGTCTCCAGTCCTCTGTCTTTTTTGGTACCAAAAAGAAACTTGAATGAGTTCTGGATCCATGTTGGTCTGCCGGGACTTCCTGGATGACTCTTTTTTCTAGCAGTTTTGAAACTTCTATAACTGCTTGGTCCCTCAGATTGGGTGGAACATCTGGAAGGGATTTGCTTGAAGGTAGGGGGGGTTGAGAGAAGGGAATTTTGTAACCTCCGGATATAATTGACCGTATCCATTTGTCTTGCGTTAATTTTTGCCAGGCTTTTGGGTACAGAGAAAGTCTTCCCCCAACTACCTCCAGAGGCGGGCAGCCGGGCAACCCTTCAGGGATGTTGAAAGGGCTTCTCAGAGAAAGATTCTCTGTTGCCCTGGTTCTGCGGACCCCCCTCTGCCATGAGAGCGGCATCTGTTGTTGTTGTTTCCCCCTCTGCCCCTGGAGGAAAAATCGCTACGTGTGTCAGGCGAGGCTCCCTGGGATTTTCGGAACCACATTTTACCACTTTTCTGACCCTTGGGGTATGGTCTGGAAGGAGTGGAAAAATGGACTCCCACAGCAGAGAGAGTCTTGCCTTCTTGCTCACACCTAATCAAAGTGTCTTTCACCTGTGGTCCAAAAAGAAAGGAGCCATCAAAGGGGGTGTTGGTGAATGATGCTCTAAAGTGTTACGCAAAATTACACAGCCACATCCAGGCATGTCTCCTAAGGGCCACACCCATACCTGTGGCTCTACTCACACCATCGGCTGCATAGGAAATGAGCCTCATGGAGGAGTTGACTACTGAATTAAGAGTTGCCAGCTGGGAAGCCACTTTAGCTTGAGCCCCCTCAGCTGATGGATCTTGAAGAGTAAACCAAGCTCTTTAAGGAGAGCCCTTTGAAGCTGGGTAAAATGGCATAAGTAGTTCAGTTACCTCATAGAAAAGGTCGCTGAAGCAAACATTCACTTCCCATATCTGTCCATAGCCCTTGACTCCTTGTTAGGAGGATGGACAGATGAAGACGTTTCCGCTAACTCCTTTTTTGTGGCTGCTGCTACCACCGTGGCATCCACAGGAACACCTTTGGTAAGGAACTGCTTATCATGGGGTGCAGTGATAAACTTCCCAGGTCTCCTCAGGGTTGGTTCCACTGTATCCGGGGCTGACTAAGCCTTTTGAGCCACCACTGACATAAGTGGATTGAAAGGCGGAGAAACCCATGAGGTGGAAGGTTGGGAACCGAATGCATCCAGGAATACAGACTCATCTTCGGCAGGGGCTAGGGGATTCCAGTTCCCCCTCTGCTTAAGCAGAGGATGTCCGAAAAGAAAATATCTTCAGAGGGGGATCTTGGGGACCCTTCCGAGTAATCTAAGTCTGTATCAGAAGTGACAGACTCAGGGGAGTCAATGTGCTTCCTCTTGCACTTCTTCTTACAAGGGGGCTCCTCTGAATGATCAGGGGAGGCCTCGGAAGAAGAGCAAACACCCAATGGAGTGCTGGTTCCCCATGCTTGGGGTCTGGAGGACAAGCAAAGGTTGGCACAGGCACTACAGGGGACAGAGCTGATGGGGCCGATAGTGGAGCTGACTCAGTGGCCAGCACACTCCTCATGACATCGAAGGCATCCCTGCCATGATGCAGAAAAGGCTCCGATTCCGAGGAAATCGGAATCCTTCTCCACACCGAGGGAGACGGCTCTGAGGTCGATGTAGGAGCTGAGCTCACCTGCGCTGAAGCTCCGAGAGGGAGATTGGGTTCGGACAAGGGTCCAATGCCACTCTCCCCCTCGGAGCCAATGAGAGAGCCCCGGCACCCAGATCCCTCGATGGAGGGCACCATCGAGGGAATCGGAGCTGACAATGGAACCGAAGGAAAAAGAGTTATCGGAGCCAACGCTTCCACTACTCAAACCCCGACGAACTCCGGCTCCGAGCTCAATCGAGTCAGAGGAGGAACATCGATAGAAGTGGATGGCGCCGACACCTGTTGAGGAGGGCTGGACAACATCTTGGCAAGTGCCTGCGACTTAAGCAACCTACTGACCACTCTCTCCATGTCGTGATCCGAGAGTCTAGAGGATCGAGAGGAGTGAGAAGATCTGTGACTGCACTCACTCTGAAGCAGGGGAGACCGAGGAGCCGAATGAACCTATTCCAGACAGGGGGACCTCAGCCTCTTGTGGCTCCTTGACGGAGCCGAAGTTTCTGATGGAGCCGATGGGGAGTTAGTCTTATCGGTTCTGGCCAGAACCAAAGTAGCAGGAAGAGTTTGAACCAAAGATGGCTCCGAACTTGGAGCCACCGATTTGGTAGCTTTAGGGGATTTCACAGGCTGAGTCTTGGCCGGTGAATCCTGGGGCTTTAAAAGACCCCTAAGAATAAGCTTATTCTTGCGCTCCTGCAGAACTCTTGGACTAAATGCATGGCAGATAGAACAAGAGTTCTGCAGGTGCACAGCACCCAAACAATAGACACAAGAAGTGTGCCCATCTGTCAGAGACATTTTCTGACAGCATGAGTCACACTTCTTGAATCCAGACACCTTGGATTCTTTAGACATCCTGAAACCAAAAAACACAACAACACCTAACAATAATATGCAGTCTACAGGAAAAAAAAAAGAAACTCAGTATACTACAGACTAACTAAAGATTTATTTTTTTTTAATATAAATAGGAAGCCTCTAACTCAAATGGCTGGCCTATAAAAAAGATAGAAGGAAAGCCTCTAACTTAAACGGCTAACCTGACAGAAAAGATACAGAGGGGGAGGGGGAGAACTCTCTAAATTAAACGAGTTCTAAAAAGGGGGGGGGGCAGGAACTAGTACCACACACTTAGCTAATACCACAAGTATGGAATTAGAAGTTATGTACCTACCATAACGTTCCATGTTAGTTGTCTTCTCTCGCCTTCTTTCTTGCTGGATGGGTTCGGAGCCGATCCTCGGCTCCGACTCGGCACTTGCTTTAGCTTGAGAACTCCTTTTACCAGCTCGAGGCAACCCTATATCCCATGATGCAAGGCGGAACTACCTCAGATCTCGTTTGGCAGCTAACCTACCCTGCTAAGGACTAACCTAACATAATTAGGAAAACAAGTTCATAAAAAGAGTCCTCATATGAAGGCTCAGGAGGAAACCTGATAGGAACTCTTCAAGATCTGTCCAGGCCAGAGGGTAGGAGGAAGGGACGCAAGAAAGAAGGCGAGAGAAGACAACTAACATGGAACGTTATGGTAGGTACATAACTTCTAAATGTTAAGTTGTCAATCTCGCCTTCATTCTTGCTGGATGGGACCGCGTCCCTAGCACCTGTATCCCGGGTGGCTCAATGGAACAGACTCTTGAGAACTGTGGAACCAAAACTGGCCCTATCTCTGGAGGCCAAGTCCAACTTGTAATGAGAGACAAAGGTATGAGGCGTGGCCCAAGTAGCTGCTGCACAAATAGTATCAATGGGTAGTCTATCCTGAAAGGCTGCAGAAGTGGATAGACTCCTGGTTGAGTGTGCTTTGGTTTAGAAGATAGCTGCTTGCCTCTGAGAGAGTACACAAAGGAAATGGTGGAAGTCAACCATCTGGATAAGGTCACTTTAGAAACTGGAAGACCTATCCTGTTTTCTGCATAGGAGACAAATAATTGGTCTGATTTTCTGAATTGTTTAGTTCTATGCAAATAGTACCTGAGCTGACGATGGACATCCAAAAAATGAAGCTTCTGTTCAGCTCTGTCGGAATAGTTTGGGAAGAAGACTGGTAGATCTATAGATTGGTTAATATTGGTTTGAGACACAACTTTGGGGAGAAAGGAAGGGTTCGTTCTTAATGATACCCTGTCCTTATTTAAAACCAAGTAAGGGGAACGAATGCAGAGAGCTTGAATCTCGGAAACCCTTCTTGCTGAAGTGACAGCCAGTAAGAATATAGTTTTCCAGGTCAACAACTTCAAAGAACATGAAGCAGACGGTTCGAAGGGAGGTAGTATCAAGGATGCCAACATTAAGTTTAGATCCCATTGTGGAGGAGGATGCTTTATAGGCGGCTTTAGGAGAAAAACTCCTCTCAGAAAGGCCTTGCATAATCTATGAGACATAGTGTTATTGTCATGCAAGCCAACATGATACTTGGAAATAGCAGCCAGTTGTACTTTAACTGTAGATGACGAGGATCCTGAATGAAAAACCTCCGCCAGGAAATCTAAAACAGAATGTACAGGAGCAGTAAAGGGATCAATATTCCTGGAATTTGCCCAAATAGAAAAACGTCGCCACTTGCTAGCATAAACAGTCCTAGTGGACGACTTTAAGGAAGACACTAAGATGTCTCTGACGGAGTCAGAGATCATCGGAAGCCTGGCTAGGGAAGGAAGTGGAGCAACCAAGCAGTGAGGTTGAGAGAATGAATGGCCCAGTGCAGCTGACCTGACTGGTGGATCAAGAGATCCGGAACTGGGTCCAGATGCCAGGGCTGCACCAGAAGGTGACGATGCAGAGACGGAAACCAAATTTGTCGAGGCCAATAAGGGGCAATGAGAATCAACTTGGCTCTCAAAATGGTGGCTTTCTGAATGACTTGTGGAATCAAGGGAAAAGGAGGAAAAGCGTACAGAAGTCCCCGGGGCCAATCCTGGGTTAGAGAGTCTCTCAGGGGTTGGCCTGGAAGGGGAAAGAGGGTGAAATAATCGAGGCACTTGTTGTTTTGAGGAGTAGCAAAAAGATCGCAACAAGGAGTGCCCCACTGCAGAAAAATCTGATCCACTACAGATTGATTGAGAGACCACTCGTGAGGCATCAGAATGGATCTGCTCAGCCTGTCCGCCAAGAGGTTGGACCTGCCGGGGATGTGCGTTGCTATCAGAAACCGATGAGAGGAGATTGCCCATTGCCAAAGTCTGACAGCTTCTCGACACAACGGATAGGACCTGGTCCCGCCCTGCTTGTTGATGTACCAGACCACGGACATGTTGTCCGTTTGTACTGCAATAGTCCCCATGGGAAGAAAGTCGTTGAGGGCCTGCAACGTTAAAAGCACCGCTCTCATCTCCAGGACATTTATGTGCAGATGGTATTCTATGGGTTGCCACGTCCCGTGGACCATCCTGCCCTGATAATGCCCCCCCACCCGATCAGAGAGGCATCCGTAGTGACTGTGGCAACTGGAGGAGGGGAAACAAAGGGTCAGCCCTGATGAAGAAGAGGGGAAGATATCCACCAATTCAGATGAGTTCTGCACGACTGTGTGACTAAGATTTCGTGCCTCATAGGGAGACTGTGGTATGACCACTACGTGAATAGCATCCACTGTAGAAGACGCATGTGGAAGCGAGCCAGTGGTAGTAGAACAATGGCCGCAGCCATAAGACCTAGAACCTTCAGTATAAATCTGGCTTTGACCTTGTTGCTCTGCAATAAAATCCGAACGAATTTTTGGATGTCCAGAATTCTTTGATCTGTTAGTCTGGCTAACATTTTGAAGGTGTTTAATTCTGCGCCTATAAAGGTGATAGATTGGCAAGGCAGCAGAGAAGAGTTTTCGAAATTTACTGAAATTCCCAAACTTCTGCAAAGCTGTAGAGTGTAGTCTCTGGTCTGAAGAAGCTGACACCTGGTGGTGGCGGAGAGGAGCCAGTCGTCCAAATAAGGAAACACCTGGAATCCTTGACGTCTCAGATGAGCTGTGACCACTGCCATGCATTTGGTGAACACTCTGGGGGCTGAAGTGAGGCCAAAGGGCAGGGCTCTGAACTGGTAATGACTGGTCCCTAGCCGAAAGCGGAGAAACCTTCTGGAGCACCTGTGAATCTTTATGTGATAGTACGCGTCCTGAAGGTCTATAGAGCACATCCACTTGTCCTTGCCCAGAAAGGGCAGAATGGACTGAAGCGTGACCATCCGGAATCTTGCCTTCTTGACAAATCTGTTTAGACTGCTCAGGTCTAATATTGGTCTCCAATCTCCGGTCCTTTTGGGGACCAAAAAGAATCTCGAGTAGACGCCGGATCCTACCTGGTCTGCCGGCACAGTCTGGACGGCTCTTTTCTAGGAGCTTTGAAACCTCCTGTTCTGCCAAATCCCTTTGACCGGGTGAGATGTCTGGAAGGGATTGTTGAGGTCTGGGATACCTTCGAAGGGATTTTGTAACCCTCGGATATGATCGACTGTACCCACATATCTTGTGATAGGGATTGCCAGGCTACTGGGTACAGCGAAATCCTTCCCCCGACTGCCTCCAAGGGTGGACAGTCGGGCAACACCTCAGGGATGCTGAAAGGGCTTCTCAGGAAGAGACTCCCTGTTGCCCTGGTTCTGAGGACCCCCCCCCTGCCTCTAGGGCGGCGTCTATTGTTGTTACCCCCTCTGCCTCTGGGGGTAAACTGACCACGTGTGTCCGGTGTAGCTCCTTGGGCTTTGCGGAACCACATCTTCTCCCCCTTCTGACCCTTGGGATATGGTCTAGAAGGAGTGGAAAAATGGACTCCAACGGCAGAAAGAGGTTTACCGTCCTGCTCACACCTGGTCAAGGTATCCTTCACCTGAGGTCCGAACAAAGCCGAACCATCAAAGGGGGTATTGCTGAAGGACGCCTTAAAGGTCCATAAAATTACAAAGCCGCATCCAGGCTTGGCGTCTAAGAGCAACTCCTGTGCCTGCGGCCCTGCTCGCTCCATCGGCCGCATAGGATATGAGCCGCATGGAGGAGTTGGATAGGGAATTCAGGATTGCTAGCTGTGAGGCAATCTTTTCTTGAGCCCCAGCAGCAGAAGGATCCTGGACCACTTCACCCAGTTCCTTGAGAATATCTCTTTGAAGCCTGGTGAAGTGACAAAGGTAGTTCAGCGAACGCATAGCAAAGATCGCTGAAGAAAACATCCGCTTTCCATACCTGTCCATGGTCCTAGAATCCTTGTTAGGAGGATGGACAGGTACTGAAGGATCCGCCAGTTCCTTCTTAGTGGCCGCCGCCACCACTATAGCATCCACAGAGACGCCCTTTGAAAGAAACTGTTTGTCCGTAGGGGCCGTGATAAATTTGGATGGTCTCCTGGGGACAGGTTCCACAGAATCTGGAGCCACCCACGCCTTCCGAGCCACAACCTGCATAAGTGGGTCGAAAGGCGGAGACACCCAGGAGGTGGAGGGTCGGGATCCAAAAGCCTCCAGGTATACCGACTCATCCTCGGAGGGATCAATGGATGGCCAATTCCCCCTCTGTTTGAGGAGCTCAAGGATGTCTGAAAAGGAGACATCCTCAGAGGGGATCGTGGGAACCCTCCGACTCATCTAAGTCGGTATCCGATGTAGTAGACTCGGGGAGTCTGTGTGTTTCCTCTACACGTCCTCTTCCGAGGGGGTTCACCTGCTGGATCAGGAGAAACTTCGGAAGAGGAGGAAATTCCCAATGGGGAAACCTGGGGCGATGGATCCCTGGGCCTGAGAGCAAGAGGCTGGCAAGAGGCGTCTACAGGCACTGAAGAGGGAGGAGCTAGAGGGATGGACCGTTGACCTGGCTCAGAGGCCAGGACACTCCTCATCACCTCAAAGACTCCCCTCCCCGGGAGGCCGGAATATCCCCGATCCGAGGATACAGGAATTCCCGGCTCCACTGAGAGGGAAGGCTCCGAGGCCGATGTCGGTGCCGAGCTTACCAAAGCCGAAGCCCCGAGAGGGAGAGCGGGGTCGGACAAGGGTCCGATGCTACTAGCCCCCTCGGAGCCGACAAGGGAAACCCGATGACCGGATCCCTCCAAGGAAGGCCTCAAGGAGGAGATCGGAGCCGAGGACGACAGAGCCGAAGGATGTATCGGCTCTGGCGCCGAAACAGTCGCTGTCCCGAGAAGCTCCGGCTCCGAACTCTGGTGTGGAGTCGGAGGAGGAAGTTCAAGGGGTGAGACAATAGCCGAAGTCTGTTGAGATGGGCTATGGAGCATTTGGGCCAGTGCCTGCGACTTCAACAGCCTGCTTACCACCCTCTCTAAGTCGTGGTCAGACAGCCTGGAAGATCTCGAAGATCGGCTCCGATGGCTCCGCTCCAACAAAAGAGGAGACCCCGGAGCCGAGTGGATACTCTGCAACGAAGGGGACCGAGATCTCTTTCGGGACGAAGTCATCGGAGCCGAAGTCCCCTGAATTCCAGATGGAGCCGAAGGATTCTCGGCTCCGATGCTGGATAAGGTGTCGGCTCCAGCCGGAACCGACAAGGCCACAGTAGACCGGGTGTCGGAACCAGTCGGTGCTGAACCCACTACTTTTGAAGCAGATAGATCGGTTCCAGCCGGAGCCGATCTCGGCTCCGACGGAGCCGGAGCCACCGGAGGAGGCTTGGATACTGAAGCCTGAGCCTTCGGTGGCTTAGAAGGTTTCCCAGACCCTGTTTAGAGGGAGAACCTTCTGGCTTAAGTAAGCTACGGAGGATTAGCTTATTCCTCCGTTCCTGCAGGACTCTCTGGCTAAAAGAGTGACACAAAGCACAGGAGTCCTGCAGGTGCAAAGGCCCCAGGCAGTAAACACAAGAAGTGTGACCGTCTGTCAGAGACATTTTCTGACAGCACGAGTCACACTTCTTGAAGCCTGAGACCTTGCCTTCCTTAGACATTATCCTAGGAGGAAGTCACACACAAACCCCAACAAACACACACAATTAATCCCCTAACACACAACACACAGGTAGGGATTAACCAATGGGGTTAGGCCTAACTAAACTTTTATACTAAAGGAAATAAAAAGTTTTGAAATATAAGGGAATAGGGTGGGCTGTAACACACTACAGACTATAAAAATGGAAACAAGGGGGAAATAAAACCCTAACTAAGCTTTTTCTCTTTTGGCAATAAAATTACTTACCTCAGCTGGCAAAGGAGACCTCTTTCGCTAAGCGGCAAACGAGATCTGAGGTAGTTCCGCCTTGCATCATGGGATATAGGGTTGCCTCGAGCTGGTAAAAGGAGTTCTCAAGCTAAAGCAAGTGCCGAGTCGGAGCCGAGGATCGGCTCCGAACCCATCCAGCTAGAATGAAGGCGAGATTGACAACTTAACATCTAAAAGTTAACAATAACCCCTAGGAAAAATAATAATAATAATGATTGGCAGTAGATTTTTATGTGCCGAGTTGCCAGCCTTGATGCACAACCTTCAACGAAGGTATGCCCATTCACGCATGTCTCCACACAGAAGACGCTCTAGTTGAGAATCGAACAGGACAATGTCTTACTGTGAGGTGACAACGCTATCGCAGCACCACCTTTAAATTTACTGTTACCAGGAAACTTACATGAGGAAGAACTAACAGGTTTTGAAGTGACATCATTTTGAATTTGCACACTTTCACAAACAGGTTTTGGAAAGAGAGATCCAGAAATGGTCTCAAAGCATTTCTTCCTCTGTCGCTAAAACAATCCTTGAATAAAAAAACTCTTTCCCACCTGGGGGAGACTGGTTTTATAACTCCCTGGAACAGCATGTGATGAAGGACAGGTGGAAAAAAAAAAAAGAGTCTGGTCTAGAAGGTAAGGAATTAGGAATTTCCTCCCATTGCTATCTGTAACCTTGATGAAGGATCTTCAGAACCAATTTGTCTGAATTATGTGTTACCAAAGAGAAAAGTGGAGATTCAGACTTTCTAGAAGACACAATGCAGTGCTGGGGGATCTTTAAAATAGTCATTATGACTTATTGGACTGTCCTTGGTTTTGGCAGTTTCCAAAATTCTTCTTGAAACAGCCTTACCATTTTTCTTAAACATGTATACACCTGCATTTTTGCTCAGACTGTTAATTTTGTTTTTTACTAAAACTGGATGAAGAGTTAGAGAATCCATTGGAAAATTTGGAAAAGAGCTGAAAAATATTTGAGATTTATAGCTTACTCCTTTCATCACACGTTTTGATCATCTCTGAAGCAGACGGGCCAAAAACTAATTCTCTATCCAAAAGAAAATGTATTATCTCATTTTAACATCATCTGGGAGGGTCTACGAATGCTGCCATGCAAACCTCCACAAAAACAGTACCAGTTGCCATTTCCTTTGAAGACGTATAAACAGAATCATACTTACTCTGTATGCAATGACTTGAACAATAGAAATTAAATTATTTAAAACTGATTTTTTTCTCACAAGAAGAAACTGCAGACAAGACAGTCATACTTTTACAATTTGTCAGGACAAACCTTAACGTATGATCCTGACAATTTAAGATTCTGAAAATCAACATTGCAAAAGCACACACCTTTCCCCACACTTATAAATAATCTTTCCATTCTTATCAGAAAGTGTATGATTTTAATTAACTAAATGTTTAGCAACACTAGGATTAACTAAAGCTACAGCAGGTCAAGTTTGGGAAGAATGCATAAAAACTTAGAAGAGTGAGGAACGTTATATATCCTATCGGCCTGTCTGGCTATCAGGAAAATTGCAGGCAGAAAAACACACATCCTTCAAGTCAGACATGGAGGAATGGGTGCAGGTTCTGGAAATTCCTCCTGTAACAGCTCATAGTAGTTTCTAAGGGACTGAGAAACCTCAGTATTCTCTCACTGAAAATACCAGCACATTCTAGAAACAGTCTCAGAGAAAGAGAAATCCCTACACAAACACAATAAAAAGCACTTTAAAATACTATGCTAGCCTCACAAAGTAAAATAAACACAATTTCTCCACAGAAAAATGTTTTTCAGTTACTTTAAACAAGTTTTAATCGGACAGGAAAAAAAAGGCTTCTTTTTTAAAAGTACAGTACAGTCTTGTGACAGTTCATTAAAAAACAAACTCCTAGCTTTCAAATAACTTTCTTGAAGAGGTATATATAAATAATAAGCAAAATTAATAAATGGAAGCTTTTTCCCCGAAGGGAATTTATCTGCCCAGCAAAAGAACAGCAAATGCCGACTGTCGATCAGTGAAAGCCACAGAGGAGTGTACTCTTCGGTGGCAGTAAAGCTCTGAAGGGCCTGGTGCCCAAACTTGTCTTTTAGCCAGCTCCACTATGGCTATTGTAGCACTGATCAGTATGATGAGCATCATCATGTTTCTACTTTGGAAGTTCTAGATGGCAATTTGAAAAAAAATCTTATAGCTTAGTATAGCAGCATTAGTACAATGTGCCTTTGTTTTCTTAAAGGACCACTACAGGCAAATGATGAAAAAAACACATTTTTTTTATCTTGCCATGAATTGCTGTGCCTCCTGAAGCTCCCTGTAGCAAAATAAGTACTCATTCCTTGTTGTTGTTGTATTTTGGCTTTTCCCGGTTAGGGGTCACCACAGCGGAACTCCGGTCCGCTAATGATTGGCAGTAGATTTTCACGAACGCCGAGGTGCCAGCTCGACGGTCAAACTTCAACGAAGGCCTGCCCATTTACACATGTCTTTTGAATGCCCACCCAACTGCGGGGAGGACATGCAGACTCCACACAGAAGGCCCTCCCCGCACTCCAGCCGAGAATCCAACGGGAGAACCTCTTGCTGTGAGGCAACAACGCTACCGCTGCACCACCGCAGAAGTCATCTAATTTTATTTATTTATTTTTTTAATCCTTCTCTTCCTCATGGGGGCAGACATCCTAATTCCTTTGTAAAGCTAAATCTGTCCCATAATGCACTGAGAGCACAGATTCTGAGAACAAGTAGCCCCACTATTTGTTGCCAGACTAGACTTCCATCGCCATCATCATCATCGGCCCCCTTTTTCCCATTTTCTACATGGGGTCAGGGTATCGTGTTAACTGTCACCAACTCTCTCGATGCAGTGCCACATGCCTGCCTTCTTCACAGGTTCATAGGTTCTTAGGTGTGCACTAGGCTAATGGCCCTCGCCTAGCCCATAGAAGTGCCCTGACATCATGCCGCCCGATGTTAGTTCCCAGTGCCTCTATCAAGGAGAGCCACTGGAGTGATCCCTGGGGTGAACTTTCTATTTCCCATCCACACATCAAGATTTCTCTTGAAGAGGGCCAGTGAGGTGCTCTGTTTGACATGTATGGGAAGTCTGTTCCAGAGCATGGGCAGTCTCTGGGTTATGAACCTATCCCTAAAGCATGTTCTGTTGATTGTGGTAATGAGGTTGAGGTCTCTGGAGAGTGTGGTGTGGAGGGATTGGGATTTCTTTAGATGTAGTATTTCTAACAGAGCTGGGTCAGACATGACTTTGTAAGTCAAACAGAGATCACCTCTTAGTAGACGATATGAGACAGAGAATAGCTGGAGTTTTTTTAGTCTGTCCATGTAGGACATGTGTTTAAGGCCTAGGATCCTCTTCATGAGGTACTTTTGTGGCCTTTCCAGCTGCTGCATGTGTCTAGTGAGGAACATGCCAAATGGGGCATTATACTGGATGATTGGCCTAATGAGGGAAGAGGAGAGAGAGATGACAAATTAGAGAAGATAGATTATCCAAACATGGTGGTGATATTGCCATAATGTACAAGGACCACCTCAACCTAGTACAGCTCTCCACCACACCACCACAACTTCCTACAGCTGAAATCTTACCAAGAAGCTTACAAATCAACTCCCAAAAATCCGTTATCATAATAGCCATCTACCTCCCTCATGCTAATAACCTCTTAAGCATTGAAAACATCCTATAATGGGCATCCTCTAATTTTTCTCAAGAGACTATAATACTTGGTGATTTTATCTTGACTGATTATCCTGTTCATCTAACTCCCCTACCAACTTTATCAACCTTTATTCCTTTACTCAAAATATTTCTCAACCTACATGCACTGATAAGGTCACAAACAAGCATTTTGTACTTGACTGGATCTTAACAAATAAATCCAACTTTAGCTATGACACAGGTTGCCTCCCTGATTCCCTTAGTGACCACCACCCCACCTACCTCATCAGAAAAGGTACACATGGTATAAATAATATCACATATCAATATGTACATAATAAAAAACAGTTCTCCCCCTCACTATTTAACATCCCATTAAATAAATATAACTGATTACCCCTAAAAACATGCAATTGGATCTTGCAGTTCAGTACTTTAATAATGCATTTCTTCAAACTCTAAATCATCTTGCTCCTTACAGGAAAATTCACTCCAAGTCCAAAAAACTTCCTTACTTATCTAAAGAGACTATCCTCCAACTCAAACAACGGGACAAAGCCTGGACTCACTATCACAAAGACAAGAATAGTAACAATTACACAACCTACCGACAGCTCAGAAATTGGGCCAAAAACCAAACGAGAAAAGACAAAAGGACTTACTTTCAAACATGCAAACTAAAACACCAACACAACTGCCAAAGATTCTGGCACTCAATCAATCTCTTCCTAAACCCAGGAAAACCAACCATTCCACTACCAACAGCTAACTGCACTACTGACTGTATAGCTACACAATTCAATACCCACTTTATTACCTCTATCCCCTCACTACTTAACAACAATGGCAGCTCCTCACTTTCCATACCACCTCCCCCCACTGACCCCAGTAATCCTCCTTTCTCTCTTAAGCCAATCCAAGCTAATTATATACAAAACCTCCTAACTAAAAATAAAACCTTGCACTCCTGTTGCAGATTAGTTACCCGGTGAATTTCTTAAACTTGTTGCAAAATCTCTCTCTTATCCTATATCTATTCTTATTAACCACTCCATCTCTGAGCAGTACATCCCCCTGCTTTGGAAAATATCTCATGTCATACCCCCTGTACAAAGGAGGCCCGTCTACTGAACTTTCAACTATAAATCCATAGCCATATTTTCTACTATTGCCAAAATCTTAGAAAAATGCCTACATGAACAGACATTAAATCACTTCTTAACACATAACCTGCTATCTCCTACTCATCATGGCTTCTGGCTCAAATATAGTACTGACACCGCCCTATTAAGTTTCACCAATACTATAAATCACCTCAGAAACAATAGCCACCTAGTCTCTGCCACCTTCCTTGATATGTCTACAGCTTTTGACACTGTATCCCATCAAATACTCCTACACAAACATGCCTCTCTCCAATACACTACAATGGTTTCACAGCTACCTCTCCAGCCGTAAACAAGCTACCATATGGGAACATAAACTAGCACCCCTTTTACCCATCACTGTTGGCATCCCACAAGGCTCTATCTTAGGCCCACTTCTCTTTGTTATCTTTACTAATGATCTTTATAGTGCAACTTCAACTGCCTATATCATTCAATATGCAGACGATGCTTCTCTTATTTGCTCAAATTCCTCCTTATATGAACTCCAAGTAGTCTCAAACTGCCCTTCAAAACACTGAAAAATACCTCTCAGACCACCAACACATTCTTAACCCTAACAAGACCAAACTTATGGCATTTTCTAATTCCTCCAATAAAAAAGCACAAACCTAGCTCTCTGTCTTCACCTCTAACAGTACAAAAATTGAACCAGTTGAACATACTAAACTCCTTAGTGTTACCCTAGACTGCAACCTAAAATTTGACAGACATATTGCTTTAACAATCAAAAAAGTCCACAGAAAATTAGAGGCTCTCTACAGGGCTAAACCATATCTCTCTAATCATGCGAGAATAACTACTGCCAGAACTCACCTGCTTTCCACCTTTCTCTAGTGTTCTCATGTCTTTACAAACCTTTGTAAATCTCACTTGAATAATCTAGAAGCCTGCTACAATAAAATCGCCAAATTTTCTGATAATCTTCCCCACAGAGCTCACCATTGTATAGCCCTACAAAAATTAAAATGGATTGAACTCCCAAACTTACTAGCCCTAAACCAACTAACAGTAGCTCACCCTGTTATCTATAAACCTGACTATTGCCCAGCCTTATCTAACCTCGTACAACCCTATTCTAATCTTACCTGACTCAGGTTAACTGATAAAGCTTGTCAAAAGTTATCAAAACCCACAACTCTTATGGTGATTCTTTATACAGCTACTCCACTACCAAAACTTGGAATTCCCTTCCCCAGCAACTATTATCCATACCTAATACTCACAGCTTCAAACAGCTCCTTACAAATGATTTCTCCATACACTGGTTATGTTCCTGTACTTCTTCTGGTTAAGCCAACACACTACCCTACTTTCTGTCTTTCTGCCTTTTTAACTCAATATTGATTAATTTTATTGTTTGTTTCATCAATGTCATTTGATGTTTTTGGTTTAATTTCTTTTTCTTTGATTTTATCAGCTATTATTAGCTTTGATTTATACCATACTATGTAATTAAGTAAACTACTTAGTAATCATTTTGTACTGTAACTTGCATACCTGACTACAAATATTGTAACCTTTACTTTGGGAGCTTTTCTCCCCAGATCTCTGCTGAAAACCGGCTTTGCTTTTTTGCCCAGTCACAGATTCCTTGAAATATTAAATAATCTTGCTCCCCTCAGAAAATTTCGCCAAAAAAACAAACAGCTACCATGGCTTTCTAAAGAAACAAAACAACTAATAAAACAAAGAGATAAGGCCTATCATATGACTAAAAATAACAACGATCTCACCCTTTACAAACAACTTAGAAACCACGCTAAGAAAAACATCATCAAGGATAAAAGAACTTATTTCCTCACCTGCCAACAAAAATACCAGCACAGTCCACAAAAATTCTGCCAGAATATCAACCACTTCCTTAACCCCGGTAAAACCACTACCCCTGCTCCCCTCACTACTAACTCCTCTGTACCCTTAGCCTTACAATTAAATTCCCACTTCATCAACTCTATCACTTCTCTCCTAGACAACAAAACAATCCCACCACTCACTGTTCCCTCCCCTACCTCTAATGACGCAAACTCCTTCTCCTTTATTCCCATTCCAACTTCCTACATAAAAAAACTCCTATGCAAATTAAAACCCTGCTGCTTAGCTGCTGACCAACTTCCAAATGAATACCTAAAACTAGCTGCGCCAACCATCACCTACCCCATATCATTACTAATAAACCGCTCTATCTCTGAAGAGTACGTTCCCAAATTATAGAAAATCTCTCATATCATACCACTTCATAAGGGGAGCCCATCTAGAGACATAACTAACTACCGTCCCATCGCCATTCTATCCCACCTTGCCAAAATTCTAGAGAAATGTATCCACCAGCAACTCATGAATCACCTCACTACCAACAACCTACTCTCCAGCACCCAGCATGGCTTCAGGCCTAAACACAGTACTAACTCAGCCCTCATAACCTTTACAGAGACCATTCGCTACCTCAAAAATGAAGGACAACTAGTCTCAGCCATTTTCTTAGATATGGCAAAGCTACTGACACAGTGTCCCATCAGCTGCTCCTCAAAAAACTTGCTACTTACAATCTCAATACCACACCCCTAACATGGTTTCATGGTTATTTATCTGAACGACAACAGGCCACTCAATGGGCAAACAGCCTCTCCCCACTATTACCAGTCACCACAGGGGTACCACAAGGCTCCATACATGGGCCCATCCTCTTCATAATATTTACCAATAACCTATATACTGCCACCCAACATGCCTCCATCATCCAATATGCAGATGACTTCTCCATTATCTGCTCAGCCTACTCCCCACAAGAACTCTAACACAAAATGCAATCATCATTCCAAGACATTGAAAAGTACCTCACCAGCCACCAACTCATCCTAAATCCAAATAAGACCAAGCTCGTAATTTTCTCTAATAAATCTTCCAAACCGAGTACCCAATCCCTCTCCATACTATCTAACAACAGTACAAAAATCAAACCCATCAATCAGACCAAGCTGCTAGGGTAACCATAGATGACTCACTAAAATTTGATAAACACATCTATCTGACCATCAAAAAAAATCCACTCTAAACTAGGTGCTGTATACAGGGTTAAACCTTACCTTACACAACAAGCTAGACTGGGCACTGCAAGATCCCACTTACTATTCACCCTCCTACACTGCTCAAAAACTGACCTAAATAAACTAGACACCTGCTATGACAGAATAGCTAAGTTTGTCACCAAACAATCCCACAGAACACACCACTGCACTGCTCTCCGACAGCTCAACTGGCTAGAACTTCCCAACATATTATTACTAAGGGTCTATTTTAAATTATCAAAAGCTCCCGTGAGCAAACAGCATTTCATCGAAAATGCTGTTCATCGATTTCTGCTCTTGTGAGGGGCTGCAACCCCCACACCCCCCACTAATTATATATACCAACTCTGAGATCGCACTACAGTGAGGAAAGGCCAAATTTTCCTATCCTCCATGTATCACGATCTCACTATGAACAGTTCGGTGAACTGTTCGATGTAAAAGCATCACAAATGCCGTTCACTGAACAGTCTTTTTGATAATTTAATAGAAACCCCTTACTAAAACAACTTTCACTTGCCATAAAATCATATTCAACCCTACTGACTGCCCAGCTCTATCAAACCTAGTCCAGCCAAACACAAACTGTAAACTCCTCAGGTCATCCAACAAACTAATGCTAAAAGTAACCCAGTCTCAAAACTATCATGGAAACTCCCTCTACTCCCATAAAATAGCCAAAGATTGGAACACCCTTCCTCAACAGAAATTTAAAAACCCCAACCTGTCCACATTTAAAACTACCCTGAAAAACTATTTAAATGATAATTGGCTATGCCCCTGTATTGCTCCCAACTAATATTCTTCCTATTTTTTCCCACTCATCTCATACATGATAGCCCAAATAGTGCTCATCCCACATAGGCCTATCCCACTATCTGTCTTTTCTTTATTAATATTTGTTCCTTCAGATGACCTAACTTGTTCATAGGTTCATAGGTAGGTACTAGGCTATTGGCCCTGGGGCCTATATAAGCCTAGCCAAATGGTAGCCTAGCTTTTGCCACCCAAGAAAATTATTTTCCTGTGCTCCTGTCGAGCAGAGCCACAGAAGTGATCCCCAGGGTGAATTTCCTATCTCCCATCCAATCATCAAGATTTTTCTTGAAGAGTACTAATGAGGAGCTTTGTTTGATATAGATAGGTAGTTTGTTCCAGAGTATGGGAAGTCTCTTGGGACAGGAATCTTTTCCTCCAGCATGTTCTGTTTATTGTGGTGACACGGTTTAGGTCTCTAGAGCGTGTAGCTTGGAGGGATTGGGATTTCTTTAAGTGGAGCATGTCCATCAGCTCTGGGTTTGACGTAGCTTTGTATGTTAGGCAGAGATCGCCTCTGAGTAGGCGACATGCAACGGAGTAAAGCAGGAGTTTTTTGAGGCAGTCTGCGTAGGGCATCTGTTTGAGGCCGGCAATCCTCTTTGTGAGGTATTTCTGTGGCCTTTCCAGTTGTTGTAGATGTCTTGTGAAGGTACATACCAAAAGGGGCGTTGTACTATATAATGGGTCTAATGAGGGATGAGTAGAGGGAAACAATGACCTCTTTTTTCCTGGATGAGAAATCTTTTGTGATGAGGTGTGCCATGTAGAAGGATTTCCTGACTACTGTGGTGATGTGATTATCAAAGGAGAGACTACTGTCCACCTGTGTTTTAAGGTCTCTTATCACACTTTCAATGTTAAGTAGACTACCGCCTATGTGGTAGTTCATGGGTACAGAGTTTTTACCAAAAGGGAAAAAGGGATGACAATGCACTTTTTGGCATTGAACTTGAGGCCATGGCTTTGACACCAGGCATCTGTCTCAGTGAGGCCCTTTTGTAGGATGTCCACATAGTTAGTTTTGAATATGGCTCCTAGTTTGCAGTCATCTGCAAACTTTGTTAGCCAAAGACCTTCTGTGCTAGTCTGTACTTCAGCGAAGTAGATAGCAAACAGGAGAGGGCCCAGGACTGAACCCTGTGGTACTCCACTTGTCACTGGTCTGATGTTGGATTTAGAATCTGCTACTTTCACAGTGTGGGTTCTGTCAGTGAGTCAACTGGCAACCCATCTTATGACATAGGGATTTATACCTAGTTTAGTGAGTTTATCTATAATTCCAGAGTGGGGGATAGTGTTGAAAGCCTTGGCGAGATCTAGATAGGCTGTGTGAACCACCTTACCCTCATCTACCACTTCAAAGAAGGTTTAGGAGACATGATCTGCCTTTTACAAACCCGAACTGGATAGGGTCCAGAGTTTGGAGATAACCAATATCATTGTTTATAAGTTCCATGATGATACATTCCATAGCCTTGCAGACCAGGCTCATTAGGCTAATGGGGCGGTAGTTCCCAGGGTCCGTGGTGGCTCCCCCTTTGTGGAGTGGGATAACCATTGCTGTGTGCCATTCAGTGGGCACAAAGCCTGAGGTGAGGCTATGATTGAACATGGTACTTAGGTGGGGTGCCAGTTAATTCTGTAGTTCATGTAGAACGCAGCCTGGGATTTGTCAGGTCCCATGGATGCTGTGTTTTTGGCTTTGGAGAGTGTGTTTTTTACCTGTGATTACAGGAACTCTGTATTCTTCCAGTATAGATATGGGCCCTTTAGGGGGTGAGAGATGGGTAAAGTTAGCACTGAACCTATCTGCCAGGATGTTGGCAATATCAGCTGGTTCTGTATATTTAGTGCCATTGTGCTGTAACTCAGAGCAGATCTGAGTGTTGCCGTTGACATTCTTGACATAGCTATAGAATGCTTTGTGGTTGTCTTTAAAATCAGTGTCGATTTTGTTTTTGTAACTAGCTTTGGAGGATTTTAGGAGGGATCTCAGCATCTTCCTTAGGCTGACCAGGGAGTTCCTCCGATCATGAGATTTTACTCATTTTTTGCAACAGTTTCTTTCTTCTGTTGTAGAGTTTGTTTATGGCAGGGGACCACCAGATTGGCTTCCTTTTTTTGGAGGATAGCATCTTGGTTCTGTTAGGGATTGCACGATCCATGCACTCGTGTAAGTACTTATAAAGTGCATTTGTATGGGATTCAGCAGTCGTACCTCTATTGTCCTTCAGCATGGGTGTCATGAAGTTTGCCACTTCTGTCTTAAGAAACGTGAAGTTGGCTTTGGAGAAATTTTTACAGTGGTTTCTCTAATGGGGGGTGGGGGTGTGGGGTGAGATGTGGATGTCTAGGGTGATTAGCTTGTGGTCGGGTCTGACCAATGAGGAATTGACCTCTGGTGTGGAACACCAGTTACCCATGTTGGTAATGACAAGGTCTAGGATATTGCTGCCCCTGGTGGGGGTGTGGATAAGTTGATCCAAGGCGTTGAAATTTATGAATTCCAGAAAACATTGAGCACAAGAGTTGGTACATGAGTAGTTTTCCCAGTTAATGGTGGGGTAGTTGAAATTGCCCATTATTAGGGTGTTAGGTTGTACCCTAATATTTTCCAGTGTATCAAGAAATGAGGAGTGGGAATCCTGGGGCATGGGGGGATCTGTAGCAAGCTACAATTTGGATTGAGGTCTTGACCAGAGTTAGTTGCACTTGGATAATCTCGGATGCATTATGCTGAGCAACTAGACTGGAGGTGTGGATATCCTTAATGAATATGGACACGCCTCCGCCTTTAGTATTTCGGTCCAGGTAAAACTACACTACCAATGTTGGTCTTTCAGAAGTTACTCACCTTGTAAAGCTACATGATTTATGTACCTCATATATATTGCAAAAAAAAAAAGTATTCCTGTATGCCTGAAACATGCATGTTTATATTGTATTTCTGTTATATGTTATTATAATCTTTTAAAGCTCATTTACATATTGTTAGCAATGTACTACTTAAACTAAGTTTACTGCTCGTACCTTAATAATGTTTTTTTTGTTGTGGAGCTTTTCTCGCCGGGTCTCCGCTGAAAACGTTTTTTTTTCAACCAAGTTGGACACTACCCAATTAACAAATGTAAACAAATAAATAAATAAATAAAAATACCTAGTTGCCAAACATAAATAAATAAAATGATGACGTCTTTCTTCCTGGATGCAAAACCCTAGGTAATGAGATGTGCCACATAGAAGGACTTTCTGACCACAGTGGCAATGTGGTGGTCGAAGGAGAGGTTGATATCAACCTGTGTCTCCGGAACATTTATAACACCTTCAGTGTTCAGCAGGCTCCCATCAATGTGATAATTAGTGGGAACTAAGTTTTTCCCAAAGGGGATGACAACGCATTTTTTGGCATTAAGCTTAAGGCCATGGTTTCAATACCAGTCATTGGTCTCAGTGGGGCCTTTCTGTAGGATGTCTACATCACTTGGGGAGTTAATAATGGCTCCCAGCTTACAGTTGTCCATGAACTTGGTCAGCCAGAATCCTTCCATGTTGGCCTGGACTTCTGAGAAGTAGATGCCAAACAGGAGAGGACCCAGGACCGATCTCTGTGGGACTCCACTCATGACTGGTCAGCAGTCTGACTTGGAGTCTGCTACTTTCACACTGTGGGTTCTATCTGTGAGCCAGTTTGCAACCCATCTAGTGATATAGTGGTTGATGCCTAGCTTGGTGAGTTTATCAATAATTCCTGAGTGGGGAATGGTATCAAAGGCCTTGGCCAGTTTGAGGTAGGCAGTATGAAATGCCTTGCCCTCATCCACAGCTCTGGTGACTGACTCAAAGAAGTCAACCAAGATTCCCTATATCCTAGTTAATTAGGTCCATGATGATGTGCTCCACAGCCTTACATATTAGACTCATCAGGCTAATGGGGCAATAATTCCCAGGGTCTGTAGTCGCTCCCCCTTTATGGAGAGTGATGACTGTAGCAGTGCACCATTCGGTACGGACAAAGGCTGAGGTGAGGCTGTGATTGAACAGAGCACACAGATGTGGTGACAGTTCACTTTATAGTTTATGTAGAACACATCCAGGGATATTGTCAGGTCCCATGGAAGCTGTATTTTTGGCCTTCACAATGGAGCTTTAACCTGTCGTGCAGTAATGCTGGATGCCTGGCATTCCTCCTCCAGTATAGTGATTGGTCCTTTAGGAGGGGAGAGAGGGGTAAAGTTGGCACTGAATCTGTTGGCCAGTATGTTGGCAGTATCTGTTGGCTCAGTATAGGAGGTACCATTGTGCAGCAACTCAGAGCAAACCTGAGTATTGCCGTGGAGATTCTTGATATAACTATAGAAGGCTTTGTGGTTGTGTTTAGTGTCTGCCGCAATTCTGCCTTCATAGCTGGCTTTAGAGGTTTTGATGAGAAATCTCAACTTTTTGTTGAGACTAATAAGGGAGTTTTTCCAGTCTTTGGACTTCACCTTTTTCTGCAACAGTTTCTTCCATCTGTTGTAGAGTTTATTAATGGCAGGGGAACCACCAGATTGGCTTCCTTTTTTTGGAGAAGAGTGCCTTGGTTATGTTGGATATGGTAGTTCCATGCATTTATGTACGTGTTCATACAGTGCATCAGTGTATGTTTCGGCAGTCACGCATCTATTTTCCATTGACATGGGTGCCGTGAAGTTATCCACCTCTGTTTGTAGGAGCCCAAAGTCAGCTTTGGAGAAGTTTTTCATGGTGGTTATCTTTGCGGGGGGTGGGGGGAGGGTGAGATGTGGATTTCCATGGTGATTAGTTTGTGGTCGGATCTAACCAGGGAGGAATTGACTATTGGTGTAGACCAATGGTTCCCCATGTTAGTAATAACCAGGTCAAGGATGTTGCTTCCTCTAGAATGAGCTGGTCCAGAGCATTGGAATTAATGAATTCCAGGAAGTGTTGGGCCAGTGTATTGGTGCATGAGTAGTTTTCCCAGTTGATGGAGGGGTAGTTGAAGTCACCTAGTATGAGAGTGTTGGGTTGGACCCTAACAGTTTCCAGGGTGCTTAGGAACGTGGAGTGAGAGTTTTGAGACATGGTTGGGGACCTATAGCAAGCTACGACCTGAATTACCATCTTACCCAATGTAAGTTGTACCTGAAGTATCTCAGATGCATTATGGTGGGCAACTAGTCTGGAGGTGTGCATATCCTTTATAAATATGGAGACACCACCACCTTTGGAGCTTTGGTCCACGTTCTGGGGCTGAAAGGTGTGGAATGAGTTGCAGCCTGGTAGGACAGGGGTGCTTTCTGCTGCTTTAAACCAACACTCATGCCTGACAGTCACATATGTTCCTTTACACAATCCATCCACCTCTTTGCTGGACATCCTCATTTCCTCTCATCTTCTTCCTGTCTGTCCCAAATCTTCTTCACAAGATTGTCTTCTGCTTTCCTGCACATGTATCCAAACCACTGTAATCTGTTCTCTTTGATCTTTTCTGCAATTGGAGCTACTTTGGCTTCTGCTCTTATGTCCTCATTTCTTCATCTGTCCCATAGTGTGCATCCTACCACCCTTCTCAGGCTCTTCATTTCCATCACCTCTAGCTTCTTCATCTACTCTGCGTTTACTGCCCAGGTTTCTGTACCCTACAGTAGTACTGATCACACCACTGTCTTATGCACCTAACATTTCAGCTTCTTTGGCATTCTTCTCTCATAGACTACACTTGAGACTGTATGCCATTTGGCTGCATCTCCTCTGATTCTAGCGTTGACCTCTTTATTCAAACTTCCCTTCTCCTCAACAACCCCTCCCAGATACATGAAGCTAATTACCTGTTCCACTATCTTTCCTTCTATCTCAATTCTCTGCTTCTTCTGATTTCCCCAATTTGCTGACATTACCACTGTCTTTTCTGTGCTTAGTTTCATCCCATGTGCCTTCAGTTTTGCATTCCCCTATCCATTGCTAAAGTTCTTGCTCAGAGACTGGCTGTAATGCCACATCATTTGCATACAGTTACTTTGTTGATGTGTCCCCTCCAACCTGTTTGCTGATATAGTCCATCACCAGTATGAACAGCAGCGGGCTGAGAGCTGAAACCTGGTGTACACCCACTCCCACTGGGAATCCCTCTGTGAGGCCGAAAACTGTTCGTACTTGAGTCACTGGGTACTTGTCCATAGCCTATACTAATTCTATCAATGTTTCTGGTACTTCGAATCACCTCAGTACTGCCCAAATCAGCTTTCTTGAGACCTAACTTCCATTCACCTAAAATGGAACACCTAAAAAAAAAAAAAAAAAAACCTGTCAGGTTTCAGATTTTGCAGATCATGTGTCACTGACTGGTCTGCACTGAGTTTTACTAATGTTCTTCCTACTGATGTACTACACATTCTTTAAAGAAACTTGCAAAAGTGTCAACAAATTACTGAAATAATTGAGATCTTCAGAAAAGGGTAGGAGCAAATTGCATAGGAAAAAATGGGAACTATGGGAGCAATACATGCAGAGGAAAAACAAGGTTTAAAAGAAGGTAGGACTTGAATGAGCTATGTAATATTTGACCGACAATGACTGAGTAGGTTATAAGTGATGCATAATGTTTGCAACTACAATTGTATCAACGTGCCTTGTAATGTATAATGTTTGCAACTAGAACTGTATCAGGGTGGTTTGTTTTCATTTATATAAATGTAAGATTACCTATGTCATATGTGATAATTTTCTTGTTAAAACAGAAAACAATTACAGAGACAAGACTTTTTACAAAGAGCAGTTTTGCAAGTTGCAGTTCCTAGCCAAGCCAGACCTCTCAACTGTGCCGAATTACTCAGTTTTTACCAAGTTTTGGGGTTCAAATGAAGGGGTGCCATGATTCCAGAGTGGCACCGCTTCATTTTAAATTTTTTTTCTTTTGTTTTTTAATTTCTGCAGCTGTTAGAGCTGACGTCATCGCGTACGTGATTCCAGCCTGCACAATGACGTCAGCTCCACTACCAGCCTGTCGGAATTGAGCTCAAGGAGCTCACGCATTTCCGGCTGGCCTAGCTGCTTCAAATGCAAGCTGGAAAGGCTAGTCGGTGGAATGAGCAACTTGTTTGTGGCTGCTGGACAGTCGGTGGAATTATTTGTGCTACTGGATTAGGCGGAATGAAGAATTTTAGTCGGCGAATTTTTTGTGGCTGCTGGATTAGGCGGAATGAAGAACTTGTTTGGAACTGGCTGTGGGGAATCGTATTGGGACTGGCTGCTGGATTATTCTGCGGATGGGATTATAACTGTGGGTAATCAATGAAGTAGTATTGTAAGGAAACTAACTGAGGTATGTGTCTGTGTGTGTGTGTGTGTGTGTGTGTGTGTGTGTGTGTGTGTGTGTGTGTGTGTGTGTGACCAGAATTGTTGTTTGTCTTTCGGCTTTTTCCCGGTAAGGGGTCACCACAGCGGAACTGCGGTCCGCTAATGATTGGCAGTAGATTTTTACGAAACGCCGTGGTGCCAGTTTGACACCCAACCTTCAACGAAGGCACACCCATTTACTCATGTATGTCTTTTGAATGCTACCCAACCGCGGGGAGGACATGCAGACTCCACACAAAAGACACTCCCAAGCCACGCCGAGAATCAAACGGGAGAACCTCTTGCTGTGAGGTAACAATGCTACCGCCGTACCACCGCGGCATGTGTGAACAGAATACTGGACCATTATTCAAACTGTTTAGACAAATCTCTACATAATTGTTAGTTTTCTAAAATTACAACAGGAATATGGAAAATGCTACAAATTAAATGCTTCCCGCACATTTTTCTAAGAATTTAAGTTATTTTTCAGCATGGGAGTTCATGTATACCTGACTTTATATTTAGCAACTAAGCTGCACTTAGTGCTGGTTTCTTTGCATATTAAACATAGACATACCACAGATGAATGCACATCCTCCTTCGTCTGAGCATTCTGTAGTCTAAAGATGCAGGGCACTCAGCTCCTGAGTACTTTGAACAGAACATTACCTTTCTGCTTGCCCATGTTTTTATATATGTCACAGAAAAACAGCTGATCTCAACAATTCATTTTCAGATCTAAGGCCACACTTGATATATCTTGGTTAATGTAAAACAGCATGCACTGGACTTTATGAATGCTTCATCGAGGCATTTAATAATTAAATTTCTGAGATAAAGGTTAGCATTCCTGTACGGTGGCTCAGACTGTCTAAAACTCACAAAGAGAAATAATTTGGTAGGCACAGAAATTAAACAAATATGTGTGTGTGCGGGGGGGGGGGGGTGTAGAGTGACTACAGGATTTGCTAGTGTCTAAAACCACATATATTTACAGTCCCATAAATTCAAGGAAATGTCAGAATAAGGAAGCAGAACAGAAAACTGAAGCATCCTTAAAACCTGGAATTCATGTTGGCAATTGAATCGTGGCACTTAAGATGCTTGCATATGTAGTTACAGCAGATAAAAGGCAGGTAGCGAAGCTAGCTACGGAAATGTACAGCTGCAACTGAACAAGCCAATAGAATAATGAATAATAAACCATGAAAAGGTCTCACTGCCATGGTTTTAAATGTGGGAAGGTACTTTTTTGTGCCTTAGATTCATATAATCCATTGTGCACAGCTCACTTATTTCACGGATTTTGGCTGCAGCTGATGCATAGCAGGGGGTGTGATGGCTGTGGCTAAATCCACAAAACTTAGACCTTTTTTCTGTTCATACTTCAATGAAACTGCAACCAAGAGGACAAGAGTATTGTAAATGGCTCCATAAAAAAGATGTGTGTGTGTGTGTGTGTGTGTGTGTGTGTGTGTGTGTGTGTGTGTGTGTGTGTGTGTGTGTATACACCTGGTGGCTAGAGGTACTCAGGTTCAAGCCCTGTACCTTGAGTACAGGGTAAAAAAGAGCCTAAAGTCCCTAGCCACCACCACTTGTGAGCTTTGCCCAGGTTTTTGTGCTAAGAGTTGAGAGTTATAGTGAGAACTGAATTTGTATTTCCCCCAGGTTTTTTGTGCTAAGAGTTGAGAGCTGTGGTGAGAAGTGAGAAATGATTTCACTAAATGATAGCCAGTAAGTTTCAGTCTTCCTATTTTTCCGGAAGCTGCTCATTTAGCATAGTGGAACATTGCTTGGACTGTAGTACATAGGGTCCTGGGTTCAAGTCTTACTAGTGAAATGCATGGTGGTAACACAACATTTTATTCTAGCAACTTTACAAAATTATACAAGCAATGTTTAAAATGTAACCCTGGTTTTTGACCTTTTGCCCCCCCAAAAATGAAACTGAAAATAAGTACAAGAAGCTGTGCAAGATGCCTATGGCTTATACTGCTGTCATTCTATTTATAGTGTGAATATGGAAGTAGATATTTTATGATAGAAATGTTCTGAATTGGGCAGTTTTGTCATTATTGTTTCATACATTTTGTTTCATACAGTCTACTGGAAAAATGTTCAAACAATAAATTTAAAATACGCTCTGTCTAACAAGTGTGCTGTATTATACAAGGAATATAATTTAATAAAGTCAGGAAGGTATATCAAAGAAAAGAACACATGTATGTTTCTTGTTTTGTGTGCAAGGGGCCAATGATTTGAAAACAGCCCAAAGATAATCTTTATCCACCACTGGCCAGATGCATTTTCTTTGGATGTGGTGTGGGTTTCAATGCTGTTTCAATGAATGTGAGTTTCAAGGGCAGACAAGTTTTAATGCCAAGCCCATTTTCATTGTGAGACAGTATTGCTTTTACCAGATGTCTATTAGTGTTTGTGCATTGTGCTGAAAAATAAAATCCAAATAATCGTTGTAGAAGTAAAGCAGTATGCACACATTAGTGTTTATGGTAAACGGGGCAAAATAGCTAGGTAATGGGACATTGGAATGGCTGCTGGGGCACTCTGGTCTGGTGCCATATTTTGGTTGCCTGTTCTTCAGTTACATTTGAAAGCTGGTATCTCACAATTCCATTGGAGTGGGTGGGGTTACATAATTATGTATGCAAATTAGATGTTAATCAGTGTACAGATTTGTACCTATTTTTCATGGGCCTTGTCCAGATTTTTGATGTTTCCAGGTTGAGAGGTATGAGCCAAACTACTCCTCCCATCTCCCCTCCTTCAATGAGCTGGAGTCTCACATTTCCAGCTTGGCTAGATTCAACTAATTAGTCAACTTTGCATGACACTAGACATCAAACAAATCATAGCCTGGTGTACCACTTAAACTGTTCTCTCATATGTCTGTTCACTTCTGTATAGCATTTCCCAGGAATTATTTCTAAAAACGGCACATTCATTAATCCACAGTTTAGGCCAACCTATTCCTTTCTTAACATGTGCACAGTAAAATATTCAATTATTGCATTTTGGCTGCTCACATGGTTATCTTTGCATAGTTATTCTGTTGTAGCATAACCTGAACTATGGTATTTAATGCCAAGCTTTACATAATAATGAAACAGTTCTCAATTTCTTCTTAACAATGACCTCCCACACCTCTGATGTGACCCTGTATTTTCTGTTACTATTGTTTTATATAGTTTGTCTTAGTTGTATGCTTGTAGCATATCTCTCATCTTTGTAGAAACAGACTCATGGGGAAAGGTTCCAAATCAGATACATTTGAAAATAGCAATACTATTAATTTAGTAAACTCACAAAATAAGACTACATGAATTTGCATTCATTTTCTGAAAAAAATATGTATTTAATTGAATGAATGTGTATGCCTGTGTGATTTGAGGTAGCTGCGATGGAGAAGAGATGAGTAGGAGTGTTGGATCTCTTAGAGTACCCCATAAGTGTCCCTAATTTTGCCTTATACTTTTGCTCTGACATACTACACTCCATAATGCTTGTTGAAAAAGGTGATGGATTCTCATGGGAAAAAATATATTGACATTCATTTTGGCTAAATACATTCTCATGGGAAAAAAAATTGACATTCATTGCAGTTAAAGATATCTTTTTTCAGAAAATTAATTGTTTTGGGGGAAAAAAGAACTCTGTGTGCATTTCCTTTTTCTTCAAAGAGTTAATTTAATGCACTTTATGTAAGAAAGAGTCTGCACTTTTTTTATCATGAAATGAAAACTGTACTTTTGATGCAAGAAAATACCATATTATATATCTGTATGTATAAGCTAACTAGCTGATTTCAACCTTTAATGATATGGGTGCACAAAACATAGAAAGTTAAGGCCTTACCCTAACTCCGTTGCTACTTCAATCTCAATCTTACATATCACTTTATGAAAATCCTTTACCCTAACAGGGGTCTATATTATGTGATCGAAAAATGTGTTCATTGAACACGTTTTCATGAACACATAACAGCGAAAACACTAATCACTGAATGGCCACTTCAGTGAATTTTTTTCCCAGGGGAAAAAAATCGCTTGGCCAAAAAGAAAACAAAAACTTTCAAACTCTACAAAGTTGCGGGCTTCACCCCCCCCCAACTAAATATACCAACTCAAGATCGCACTACAGTGGAGAAAAGGGCAAATCCCTGACAACAACCAAGCATTTTTCCCCCCAGGAAAAAATTTGCTAAAGTGGTCATTCGGAGATTAGTGTGTTCGCTGTTTATGTGTCGATGAAAACGTGTTCACACATTTTTTGATCACATAATATAGACCCCCCCCATAGTACTAGTGCACAAGATACATACAGATGCACATACCCCCATACAACCACATGCACACAATAGTACAGCTACCCTTTTACCTAGCGCTTACTATAAACCTAACTTGCAAAAACATGCACAAACACTCCTAGTCCTAATTCTAAAACTTTCACTATAATACAAAAGTACAGTAAACATTGAAAATCATGTCAAATACACAACAGTGGTGACAGTGTAGTTTTAATGCAGATCCCCATATGAAATTTCACAGCACATTTTTATAAAACATAAAATACTCATAGATGAAAGTGAGCCTGTGTTCTCCAGTCCACCTATGAAACAAACATCAAATAAATAAGAGTGGAAAAACTACTGTCCCTATTATGATAATGCCAGTGTTGTCTATACAAATACCCAAACAGTAACAATAAGCTCATACTGAATAAAGTGCTCAGTGGGCAACAATAACAGTATAGTAAATTATTTTATTTTGTTCCACTCCACAACACTTTCTTTGTTGATGCATTTAGAAACTGTGAAACCATATCTTCAAAGAAAGGGAAAGAAAAACACTTACTATTCAGTAGTGCTTAAGTGTTTGGCTAATAATACTAGATATCCCTTTACCATAATATCAGTTTTGTGAATGTGGAGGCACATGCATATGTTCATGTATCTGTCTTGGTTAAATATGTACATGTTACTAGTACATTATAAGCAGATGCTTTACTTTAATACCTTATATGCTTATGTCAGCTTACTTGTTTTATGTTCAGCTGAATATAACAGCAAGTGCTGAAATGTTGTGCAATTTTTTGGACTAACTACCCAATGGTCATCTGATTCCCCCATACTGAATTTATCCATTCCTTTTTCTTGTGGATGCAACAGAAAAATGCAGATGGAGGCTGTCATTGTGTCAGCCATCAGGAAATCTTCTGCTTTACTGGTCCAAGCCTCATCTCTTTGTGGCTGAACACCACCTTCTCATGTATACTGTTCATGCTTCTGCACATGCTCACTGAAGGTCACTGAATGAATGCTGATTGGCAGAACCAAGAGCACACCCCCAGTCAATATTTTGCATGAGAGCAGAGCACCTCTTCTCCAGTGGGTGTCCTCACTACAACAGACAGGATACATCCCTTACCTCCAGAAGGGGTGAGCATGGGTTGGCTGCAGGAGACCCCCGTACCACCTTAGTAATGGGTGCAACCCATAATGCTGCCTCTTCCCCCAACCCTAACCTTCCACCTTACCATTAAAAAAATCTTCCCAGTTACATTGACACTGCACAAGACACAGTCGGACACACAAACATGCACAAACACACACTAAAAACACTACATCTGTCTCTCTACCTAACCCTGACCCTAGCCCTAAAATACATACACTATCACACAAACATACAACACTTATCCCCTCAATTAACCCAACCCCAACCCTGACACTCAAACATATGTACAAACATTTTCCCTTCTCCAAACCCCATTCACCTGTCTCGAAGAAATGTATTCATGATATTTTGACCATTCAGCTATCAGCACATTTAGTATAAAGCACGCTCCTAGCACTTGTCAGCCAAACAGATGTTTGACGAAATGCAGAGAACCCATATACATATATATGCAGACACACACGCACACACACACACACACACACACACACACACACACACACACACACACATTATTTATTTATTTATTTACATTTGTTTACCTGGAAATTCCAACTGGACACAGGTCTTTTTTCAGTGGAGGCCCGGGGAGAAAAGCTCCACAGAACAATAAATGAGCAGCAGACTAAATGAAGAACAATATCTATCTATCTATCTATCTATCTATATATATATATGGTTCTACCTCACTTCAACGACACGCCGGAACATCGACAGGGAAATCGCGAGCCCCAGAAGATCGACAGCGCAGAAGACCGACGCGATGGGACCTAGAAGATCGACAAGCAGAAGACCGACCCGACGGATGAAAGCACCGACGCCGAGGATGCCGACATGGGAAAAGGCTGTGTAAGTATGCGGTAGTGACGGACGTTAGGGTGCGAGTAAGGTAAGTGTGGATAGGGTGGGTTAAGTGAGTTAGGGTTAGGGAGCGGGTCAGGTAAGTGTGCGGTAGTGATTGTGTTTGGGTTAGGGCGGATAAGTGAGTTAGGGTTAGGGAGCGGGTCAGGTAAGTGTGCGGTAGTGACGGACCTTAGGGTTAGGGTTTGGGTTAGGGTTGTAGGTAGTTGTGTATGTGAGGTTTAGTGTGGGTTTGTATGGATTTTGGTGTGCTTGTGTTGTGTATGTGGTTTTTGGACGGGGAATGTGTTTTGTTTGTTGATTGTGGTGTGTGAAGTGTATGAGGTTTCGTGTTTGTGTACCGTCGGTTATTTCGTTGTCGGGCATGTGGGATTTCGTGTTTTTGTACTGTCGGTTATGTGGTTTCGTTGATTGCGTTGTCGGTGTTGTGGTGTTTCGTTTATGTGAGGTAGAACCATATATATATATATATATATAAAACAGATATACCAATATCTAGCTAGAGGCTAGCAATAAATGTAGGATGTATAGATAGTCGTTGCGTCTTTCGGCTTTTCCCGGTTAGGGGTCGCCACAGCGGAACTCCGGTCCGCTAATGATTGGTAGTTGATTTTTACGTGCTGAGTGACCAGCCCTGATGCACAACCTTCAATGAAGGTACGCCCATTCAAGCATGTCTCCATGCAGAAGACGCTCTAGTTGAGAATCGAACCGGACAGCGGACAGCGACTTACTGTGGGGCGACAATACTAAGCTCAAAAGGATGCTGTTCTAAACTCATAAACCTAAATCTTATATACAAATATTGCATTAAAGTCAAACAGATATAAAGCAGATGCTCCACACGAAGGTGGATCAAGCTAGAAAGGCTAATGGGATGGAAGGGGAAGATGCAGGAGAAAGAGAGGAGACTGAGTGAGTAGTATATGTAGTAGTGAGAGGAAGCTAGGTATAAGTCAGTTGGATATGTATTTGGAGTTTAGATGGAATTAGATAGTTAAGCATGTTATAACAGGTCTGAGAGATTGAGTGAGGAGGGAAAGGGATGGTAAAGGGTGAGCCAGAGCCTGCAGTGGAAGGAATGCAATGATCAGACGGTGTGAGGCAAGGTGACTAAGGGAGGGGAGGGGAAGGGGAGGGAAAAGGAGTGTTACTAGTCGGGATTGGTGCATGGGCATAACCAGAGATTTTTTAAGTGAGATTTTAGTGCAGTCTTGAAGTGATTGCAAGAAAGCAGTGTGGTTATGGGGGGTGTTTCATAATCTGGATATGACGCAGAAAAATAGTGCTTCTCCCGTTGAGTTCTTGGGTTTGGTCACTAGAAGTAGATTTTTGCTGCTGGAGCATAGTGGTCTAGTGGAGCAGTAGAAGGGATGGGACTTTAAGAGGATAGTTTACTAACTTGTGGGCAAGAGAGAGTTGATTCAGGTGAAGAAATTGAGGGAGTTCAAGCCAGTCAAGTTCTCTAAGTGACATAGAGAGGTGGCTGCGATAAGATGCACCAGTGGCAAACTTAGCAATTTTATTGTAGCAAGTCTTGAGCTTGTTTAGGTCTGCTTGTCTAAGGTAGGTAAGTATAGTAGATGCGTAGAGTAAAGTGGAGATTAGGTGGCAGCAAAAATTCTGGCTGTTTTGGTGAGGAGTTGTTTGTTTCTGTACAATGCACCTAGTTTTTTGTGACCCTTTTTTATGGTAAGAGAAATGTGAGTCTTAAATCTGAGATTATCAATCTCAACAACAAGTAGTTTGGTGTGTTCTATTGGGGAGATAACAGTATTGTCTTTGGCTAGAATATTAAAGTGGGGGATAACTGAGTTAGATTTAGTGGGTTAGAAGATAAGGAGTTTAGTCTTGCTCGTGGTGAGTAATAACTGGGCATTAGATAGCCAGCTTTCTACAGATGAAAAGGCTTCCTGTGTGATTTTGTGAAGTTCAGGTATAGTTGGGGCTGAGCAGATGAGGGTGGAGTCATCTGCATGCTGTATAAGAGAAGCATGTTTGGTGGCTGTTAATAGATCACTGGTGAAGCATGAGAATAGTAGGAGGCCAAGGATGGAGCCTTGGGGAACACCAAGTGTTACAGGAAGTCGAGGAGATAGGTCATTATGCTAGACAACTGATTGTTACGCCCAGTTAGATAGCTGTGAAACCAATCAATAGCTGATTGGGAAAAGTATAGGTTAGTGGGAACAGAGATTAGTAGTTTGTGTGAGACCATGTCAAAAGCCTTGGATAGATCTAGAAATATAGCAAAGGAAAACAGGCCATTTTTTTGTATGATGAAGGACAGCATTAGGGTTGGGAGGGTGGCCTAATGGTTAAGGTGTTTGCCTTACAAACACAAGGTACAAGGTTTGAATCTCACAGGGGATAATTGGCTAGGTTTAAAATGGCTCGCAAGGGCAGTTAGCCTAGTACTAATCTATGAATCTATGAATCTATGAAAGACAGCAAGGTGGTAGTAATGCTGTGATATGGCCTGAAGCCATGTTGGGTGCTATAGAGGAGGTTATTAGCTAAGAAGTAGTCTAAGACTTGAGAATGGATACATTTCTCACGTATCTTGGAAAGTGAAGAAAGGATGGCTATGGGGGGGGGTAATTGTAAAGTTCAGTGAAGGAGCCACCTTTATGGTGGGGAATGATGTGTGATATTTTACACAGTGTGGGGACATAGCTTTCTGATAAGGACCAGTTAATTAAGATAGAGACTGGATAAGCTAGGGCTTCTGTTGCTGTTTTTAGGTATTCATAGGGGAGATTGTCAGCTGCAAATTTTGTATGCTTAAGTTTCAGTAAAAGTTTTTTTTTTATATAGGAGGTAGGTACTGATGAAAATGAAAAGACTGTGGGCAGAGTATTTGTCTTTGATGTGGTGAGGGGGGTATAGGGTTGTATTGTTTAGTCAAAGACAGAATTTCAGTAAAGTGTTTATTGAATGAGTCAGCAATACTGCTGGAGGAAGGAGGAATGGTAAGTGTGTGTGTGTGTGTGTGGGGGGGGGGGGGTACTTTACCTGGGTGGAGAATGGGGTTTATTGTGGACCAAAACTGTTTAGGTTTGTGATGGGAGGAATTTAGGACAGACTGATAACATTGGGTTTTATCTTCTTTTATTTACATTTTGACCTTATTGTGCAACTGTAGGAATGACTGTCTAGAGGAAGTTTTTTTTGTTAACTGCCAGTGCTTCCAGGCCTTATCTCTAATTTTCATTAGTGCCCTGGTGCTCTTTTGTGGCCAAGGGGAGTACTGCGTTTTGACTCTGGTATTTCTTATGAGGGCATGTGTGTTTAGGATGTTTAGGAAGGTGCCATTGAAGAAGTGGATGGCTTCATCCTGATTTTTGAAGGGATGAGATAAAGGAGAGAGGGTTAAAGTTTACCCTATTTTGGATTTGCCTATAGATGATGGGTTTAGCACAATTTAAGTGTTGTCTCAGAAGGAATGTTAGAGTGTGGTCACTGAGGCTGTCTGGTAGACAGCTAGCCAAGTATGAGTGAGGGTCTTTATTGACTAATATCCAATCAAGAGTAGTATGTTTGTTAGAGTTTTTATTTATCTGGGTAGGTGACTGTATTAGTTGGGAGAAACCATGAAGGTTTAAGTGGGGGGCTGCATGATTGTTACTACAAGATAGCCAGTTGATATTAAAATCACCTAGAATTATGGTTTCCTGGGGTAGGGAATGGTTAACCCAGTTCAGGAGGTTTTCCAGGGGTGGGAATTTTTGGCCAGGTGGGAAGTAGCATCCTATGATGTTGATTGTTTTACTGGGTTTAGTGTGAGTTTGGCATATGTGATTTCTTCATTTCCAATGTGGGGGGGGGGGTAGATGTGTTAAGGACCTGGATGCTGAGGTGGTGTTTAAACATTAGAGCAACACCACCCCCTTTCTCAGATAGTCTATCTACTCAAAGATTGTTATAACCTGTTGGGAGTATTCCCTCACTTCTGATGTGAGGTTTGAGCCAGGTTTCAGTCAGGATGGGAATATCAGGAGAGCATAAAGCTATGTTGGCGTTTAGGTCATGGGTTTTATTAGTTATACTTCTGATATTTAGACACATGAAGAGGAGGTCAGATGGCTTTCTGTTTGATGTTAGTTGTGAAAAAAGCAGCTACTAGACAGAGTTTTAGATGAGGAGTTGGTAATGGTAGGACCAGGGTTAGGGTGGATATTATCACTGAGGGCTATTTTAGATAGGGCAGTGAACATAAGTTTTATAAATCTGGTAATTAACCTGTCAGATTTTAGGGATAATTTTTGTTTGAATGTAGCAGGTGACTGGTAGTAGGGTGGGTGTATTGGGATGGGGATTGTGACGGTATGACAAGTGTAATTAGTAGGTGGGTGATGGACAGATGTGAGAGTAAGGGTACAGTGATAGTGGTTAATTGTCTATTATGGAGTCCTGGTAGGATGTAAGGTGTGCAAGAAGAGTGCAGATAAGGAGTGTAAGCACATTAGACAGTAGCATGACTGTGTCAGGTGAGCAGTTAGATTGGAAGTGGGTGGGGTACTATGGACAGTAAAGGAGATAAGTTCCCAGTATTGTTCTGATTGGTTGCTAGTTATTGGGAGGGGTTAGTGCCTAGAATAAATCTAGATGTTGTGGGGGTGGGTGGAATTAGGGGGCAGAGGGAGGTGCGAAGTGTTCCCGTGTGTGTGTGTGTGTGTGTGTGTGTGTGTGTGTGTGTGTGTGTGTGTGTGTGTGTGTGTGTGTGTATGTATATATATATATATATATATATATATATATATATATATATATATATATATATATATATATTCATAGGTTCATACATGTGTAGTAGGCTATTGGCCCTGGAGCCTTTACAAGCCTAGCCGATAGGATTAGCCTGGCATCATGCCACCCAACCTTGGTTCCTAGTGCCTCTGTCAAGTAGAGCCATTGAAGTGGTCCCCTGGGTGAATTTTTTATTTCCTATCTACTCATCAAGATTTCAATTGAAGAGGGCCAGTGAGGTGCTCTGCTTGACATGTATGGGAATTCTATTCCATAGCATGGGTAGTCTCTGGGTTATTAATCTATCCCTCCAGCATGTTCTGTTGATTGTGGTAATGAGATTGAGGTCTCTGGAGCGTGTGGTGTGGAGGGATTGGGATTTCTTTAGATGTAGCATTTCTAACAGAGCTGGGTCAGACATGACTTTGTAAGTCAAGCAGAGATCGACTCTAAGTAGATGATATGAGACAGAGAATAGCTGGAGGTTTTTGAGTCTGTACATAGAGGACAAGTGTTTAAGGCCTAGGATCCTCTTTGTGAGGTACTTTTGCGGCCTCTCCTGTTGTTGCAGGTGTCTAGTGAGGTATATGCCAAATGGGGTGTTGTACTTGATGACTGGCCTAATGAGAGAAGAGTAGAGGGAGACAATGACCTCTTTCTTCCTGGATGCAAAACCCTTAGTAATGAGATGTACCACATAGAAGGACATTCTGACCACAGTGGCAACGTGGTGGTCAAAAGAGAGGTTGCTGTCAAACTGTGTTCCCAGATTTCTTATAACGTCTTCTGTGTTCAGTGGACTACCATCAATGTGGCAATTCAAGGGAACCGGGTTTTTCCCAAAAGGGATGAAGAC
>NC_056748.1:78555767-78615767 GCF_019279795.1 Protopterus annectens | reverse complement strand
TTTTTACATTTTTTTTTTTTGAAGACTGTGCTAAATTGAGTAGGATGTTAGAAAAAAGTGGTTACCCCAAGACTTTTGTTAATGTTATAGCTGAAGAAGTCCAGGATTAAAGGCAGAATGAGATGTACCACTGTCAGGTAAAAAAGATTCTGTTTTCTGTTTGGAGAACAACAGGACTCAGGTTAAATTTGAATAGAACCTTAATTTTGACTTTTAATTTGGACTTTCAGGCTATTAAGGAGGTGATCAATAGAAACTGGGGCATTTTTTTCTATAGATAACGGTTTAACCCAGCAACATGGAGATGTACCTAGGGTTATTTGTAAAAAGGACTTATGTATTAAGAACTTCCTCAACAGATACAAGGAAGTTAGCACCTCCCCGGGTATGAGGGTCTGTGAACATTGCACCCAGTGTCTCAGGATTCTGGAAGGAGACTTATTCTTTATTGAAGGATACAGTGAGGTGTATATTGCCTATAAATATCACTGTTTAAATGTACATCGCTCATTGTACTGAATGCCCTAGCTTTTACATTGGTAAAAACAGAAAAGGCATTAAAAGTAAGAATCTACCAGCAATTTTATGACATAAAAGGGGGGGAATGAATATGTAAACATATCAAAAATAATAATGGTCACACTTTTAAATTCTTTATAGTGGACAATGTAAAACTGGATGAAAAGGGGGGGGGGGCTTGAAAAGATTGGTTACAGAGTGAAGAAATTAAAACAGTGTAAGAAACTTCTCTGTGTGGAAGATTTTCAGTCCATGTATCTCTAGTTTATCACTGTATATTAATCAGATCAGACAATAGTAGTAGAAGTAGTGAACTTAAACTCGTCTTAAGTAAAAAAATAAATAAACAAATAAAATAATAAAAAATATATAATTGTACAGAATTACTAAGTATTCGAAAGTAATCCAAGCAAGGCAGGCAGTCTGTTTCCAGTTGAAAATCCTTTATTAAGTACACAGACAAGCGATCCAAATAAAACAAAAATAGAATAATAGTTTCCTCACAAGCTTTCTAAATATATATATATATATATATATATATATATATATATATATATACTTTTTATATCTGTTTCTCAGGCAAAGGAGTGAAGAAATTAAATGGCAACTGCAAACCAATTCCATGAGTAAATTTGACTTGAATGAAATGTTATCCATTAGTAGAGTTCTGAAGTGGAAGGAGACACTGTATGTGTGATATATGGGTTAGGTATTTCATAAGTAGTAATATTTTGGCAATAAAATCTGTTTATTTTTAATATTATTTAGAATGAATTAACATTTCTTTTTTTTTTTGCATGGAAGATTATGATTTTAACAAAGGGTTTTATGTTTCTGTGCTTTTTTAATAATGTAGACTTCCTAAAATTTTTTCTAATACAGTTGATTTTTTAAAATATTTTTGATGGATGAATGTATGTTTGGGCCCTTAAGACTAACAGCAAGATAGGAAGGAAATAATTTTTAATTTTAGGCTCTTTATTTTTTGTTGAGGCAATGCTCTTTAACTTAGAGACGGTAAGCATTATCGCTATAAAAGGAAGGAAGTGATGAATGGAGGCATTCTGATGAAGTCCCATTGACTAAGTGCTTAATATGTTTTACTTTTTATTATCTTCTATTTGTCTTATGGTGTTTGTTTAATAAAACAAAGTGATTTGGCTGCTTCTGGTGACCTGTTTCATTGGTCTGGATTTTTGGTTTCATTCTTTTATTGGAATTTGGTTAATAATAATAATAAGGAAATTTTTTTGATGAACCTGAATTTTAGCAGTAGCTAAAAATGTAATTTTAATAGTATATATACTCTGTATGTATACTTGTGTCTGTAATTATAAGAAAGAAAATAAAGTCACATAAGGTTTTGCTTCTCATTTGTACTGCAAGTCCTTCTACATGCTAAAATCCAACACCAAAAGAAAGTAATTAGAGATGTAATTAGAGATTAATACTTTGTCGTGCTGTTTTGCCTAGCTATCTCTGAATCACATGTTACTTTTAACATAAATCACATAACAGCTGCAGAATATCAGAATATCAACCTCCTTAACTGACATACAGTGCCACCATGGCAACATAAAATACCATTGAGAACCATCTAACCCTAACCAAAATAAAGAAATGCTTAAGTAAAATTTAATCTGTTCTTAAGAAAAATACCAGAAGGAACTTTTTGCATGTCATGTGACTTTAAGGATTGCCATGTAATATTTGAAAGCTGCAGTGAATAGTATTTAATCAGCCTGATAACGTATTGTAGGAAAAGATTTATAGATTAAAGTTATGGAATTCAGCTCTTAAGCTAATTTTTATTTATTTTCCACTACTCCCAGTTGAAATTTGTTTTTGTGTAGGACCAATATCAACTTTAATTAACATCCAGTGTCACTGGGGAATTCCAATAGGCCAAGTATTAGAGGAGAAATGGATCAGGCATTGCCTAAAAGATCACACAAATACTGTCATTATGTAACCTATAAGAAACAGAACACAATGACAGTTCCTGAACCTTTTCTGAACAGTTCAAGTTTTCCTATCTTTTTTTTTCATTTGATTAGCAAGAAGTTGATCTACATGTTGAAGTCCTTTCAAGTGACTTGCTCAAAGTTTACAAAACACAGAAATGTATTCATTAATGGGTCCAATCAGAAGGGTGCAAAGTGACAACAACTGCCTCCCTTATGGTGGCTACACATACCTTTTAGAATTAATGGGCTGCAGAACATATTGTTCCTAACTTTGGCTGATAAACACCGGTCAAAGTTTAAATTACTGTATATCACAGACACCAGATATTTAAGGTTGATCTCATGTTTTATAGGCTATCCTTTTATTGTGTAGTGATAATTTATACACTTTTTGCCAAGTTTCCAATGCTACAATTAATGGCATTAAAGGTATGAAGTAATTACTATTTCACCAGGTATGTATTTTTGTTGACCATCTTAAAGAACTTTGGCATCTTTTGTGAAATAATTATATGCTACCCACTTTACAATCCAGATCACATTTACCTTATTTAGTACACCCCTGAAGGGACTCTTCATGAAGAACTAGCCCAACATAGACTTCTGTTGTATACAACTCTGACCTTCACTTCACTTGTTGTGTCCTGTTGTTTAACCAATGTTTTAACCATTGAGTAACACAGGGGATTGACATTTAATGATTTTAATTTGTCAGTTATTCCATTATGTGGAAGAGTGCTGAATGTTTTAGAGTCAGAAAGAAATCAAGTGCAGTACGTATGATACAGGCTGTTTGTGCAAGTAAACAAAGTATGGCATTTCAAAATAACCCATGAAAGGCACACAGAATCACTAGTGGTAGGTGAGCTGTTTTCTTAAAAAGTAAGGAATATGGCCAAAAACCAATGGCTTGGAGAAACACACATCAGCCTCCATGTCCCACTGTCAAGTTCCATGTTTCTGAAATTTTCATAGGTGAAAGTATCTGTCATTCCATGCTGATAATGCAACAATCACCTCAAAAACACCATAGCCTAAAATATGACCACCAAACTAGAATCAAGATACAAAATAAGACAACTACCCTCCAAATCACACATAATCAGGCCTAGAACAGGAAGAAATGAAGCATGAAACCAAACATCAAAGTGCAGAAAGTATAATTAGAAAAATGTATGTTAATATTGTATTCTTGCCTTCCTATACCTTCAAAATAAAGTATATCTACAGCAGATACAGCACCTTTTTGGCTTTTGTACAACAAAAAACTTTTTGTGAGTAGCAAAATCTGTTCCACATGTACCAACATGATTTAGTGCTTGCATATCAGATACACATATAATTAAAACATTATTAAGTACATTTATATATATGTAATACACGCACTACGCAATTATGCAGTTGTGTGACAACTCAAAATAACAGAAGATATACAAATAAAAGGATTATTGCTGCTGAAAATCATTATATTTGATTTGGAATTATCAGAAGGTGAACACCATTCTTTTGGTCTGATCTTTTTAAACAGCCATGCATCCTTAGGTGTTTCTGGCTGCAGCCTCATGCAGAGCCCATTAGAGGGCAGCCCTGCTATAGAAAAACAACTTGGGAGTTCAGAAAAAAGGAGACAGACGGCAGCTATCAATGTTCCTATGAAAGACTAAATGACTCATAAAGGATAAAGATTGCAGCAATACTTTAAGAGCATGTGTTAGTAATGGACATATAAGAATGCAGCTATATAATAACTATAATTATACTGAAAAGCATCCTGAAAAAAAAAATGAATGGTACACATCACTGAAAGTATAAATATTGATAGTAAATAAAAAATGAAAAATCAGTATGATTACTTAATTTATTTATTTATTTACTTAGATTTGTTAAGCAGGTGGGTAGGTTGGTTTTTGACCATTTTATAATTTTTCAGCCACAAAGCAGGTGCATAGGAAGAGACAGAAAAAGTACTTATAAAAAACAAAAGAGAGAGGCAGAATCAGCAAGTCCAACAAACTGTTTAATGGTTAGCACTTTCATCTGCCACTAATAAGCAAACTTCATCAGACCGATATATACACACATACATATACATGTAGTATATTTGCACATACTTATATGTACATGTATATGTATGTGTGTGTGTAATATATATATATGTATGTGTGTGTGTGTGTCTATAAATTATATATACATATTTATATATATATATATATATATATATATATATATATATATATATATGTCTGTATAAATTATATATACATATATATATATATATATATATATATATATATATATATATATACAAACACACACACACACACACACACACACACACACACACACACACACACACACACACAAAATAAATCAAAATTATAAAAACTATACAGATGTCACAAGATCTTAACTTCATAGGGGTCTGGACAGGCAGACAGCCTATTCTGCATCAATGAACATATTGTTCTTGTATTCAAGATTCTGAGAAGGCTGGAAAGCCCTGAACTGTGAGAAAAAAGAAGTTATGTACTCACCATAACGTTCCATGTGAGTTGTTCCATCTCGCCTTCATTCATCACTGATGGGTTCGGAGCCAATCCTCAGCTCCGACATGGCTAACTACCAAGCTCAAAGTACTCCGGTAGCTCGAGACCCCACCCCTTATCCCATAATGCACTGTTGGAATTACTTCAGATCTTGTTTGCTGCGTACCATATAATAGTACAATAATTATTATGCATAGGATGAATACACATTGAAAAAACAGGATGAAGACAGCCTCCAGGTCAACTGTCAGCCAGGAGGGGGAAGGGGGAAGGAGGGAGGGACGTGAGAATGAAGGCAAGATGGAACAACTCACATGGAACGTTATGGTGAGTACATAACTTCTTTATGTGAAGTTGTTCAATCTCGCCATTCATTCATCACTGATGGGTAGCTTCCCTAGCACCCTGATCTTGGGTGACTCACGGAAATACACTCTTCAGAACCGTAGAACCAAATGAAGCCCTGTCCCTGGAGGCCTTATCCACTTTGTAATGAGTTATAAAAGTGTGAGGTTTAGACCATGTGGCTGCTGCACAGATGTTATCCAAAGGCAATTTGGCTTGAAAGGCTGATGAGGTAGAAACTGTTCTGGTTGAATGAGTCTTTACCTTACTAGACAAGGGCATATGTATAGGTGATACAATCCAACAGCCACTTAGACAGGGTTGTTTTAGCAACTGGTTTACCTTTCCTGGTCTCAGAAAAAGACACAAAGAGCTGATCTGATTTCCTAATGTCTTTTTTACTGTCCAAATAAAATCTAAGTTGTCTATGAACATCGAGTTTATGCAACATATATTCCAATTTTATGGTATGATTAGGGAAGAAAACGGGCAACTCAATGACTTGATTAATGTTTAACCTCAGAACATACTTTGGGCAGAAAGGATGGATTTGTCCTGAGAGATACTCTGTCAGTATGGAAGACCATGTAAAGGGGCTTGATGGAAAGGGCTTAGAGCTCTGACACTCTACAGGCTGAAGTGATGGCTACTAAAAAGATAGTTTTCCACGACAAGAATTTTAGTTCACAAGATGATGCAGGCTGAAAAGGAGGAAGAATTATATGAGATAACATAAAATTAAAATTCCAGGGGGGATAAGGTGTCTTCACTGGAGGCCTTATGTGAAAGAACCTTTTAGAAAAGCCTTAGACAATTGGTGAGCCATAATATTCAAACCATCAATTCCTAGATGGAAATTAGATATAGCAGCTAATTGTACTCACACTGTAGCAGCCGCTGCTCCTTTGTTGAAGATTTCTGTCAAGAATTGTAAGATAGAAGACAATGGCGCTTGATAAGGGCCAGTGTTGTGGGTAGAAGCCCAAATGGAAAATCTCTTCCACTTACTACGATACAATTTTCTGGTGGAAGGTTTATGGGAAGCCAACAAAATCTGACTAGTGTCATGGAAAAGATTATAGAGCCTGGCTATGCAGGGAATTGGAGCAGCCAAGCAGTTAGCTTCAGTGTCTGCAATGATGGGTGAAGATCCCATGATGGATGTGTCAATAAGCCTGGAACTGGGTCCAGAATACATGGATCTTCCAGAATATGATGGTAAAGAAACAGGAACCAAATCTGCCAAGGCCAGTGAGGGGCTATAAGGATGATGGTCCATCCCAGCAACTTTGCTTTCTGTAAAAATTTGGATATCAGGGGAATTGGTGGAAATGCATAGAGGAGACACGGGGGCCAATCGTGGACAAGAGCATCCCTCGGGGAGTGACCTGGAGTGGGAATCAGGGCAAAATAACTTCTGCATTTGTTGTTGATGTGACTGGTGAACAGGTTGCAGGAAGGCTGGCCTCATTTGCAGAAGATCCTGTCTGCAATCCCTTGTCTGAGGAACCATTCGTGGGGCAATAAGATTGCTCTGCTCAGTCTGTCCGCTATGACGTTGGATTTGCCCGAGATGTGCATTGCTAACAGAAAGCGCTGGGATGACAGTGCCCACTGCCATACTCTGAGGGTTTCTCGGCAAAGGGGATAAGACTTGGTCCCACCTTGTTTGTTCAGATACCAGACCACTGACATGTTGTCTGTCTGTATTGCAATTGTCCCTAGAGGAAGAGAGTCCTGAAAGTATTGCAATGCTAGAAGTACTGCTCTCATCTCCAAGACATTGATATGCAGATGTGATTCTTGATGTGTCCATGTTCCTTGGGCAGTCTTTCCCTGAAAAAGCCCCACCCCCACCCTATCAGGGGAAGCGTCTGTGGTCACAGTGGCAACTGGAGGGGGAAGCATGAAAGGACGTCCCATTGTGACATGAAGAGACATCAACCACCACTGAAGATCCTTCTTGCAGGAATGTTATCAGGATCTTGTGACTCATTGGAAGTTCTTGTTAAGACCATTGCATGAACAGAAGCCACTGAAGGATTCTCATATGCATCCTTGCTAATGGGATTGCTAGAATAGCTGCCACCATCAATCCTAGAACTTTCAGTACCTCTGCTGCTGGTGCTCTGTTCTTTGATATTAGGGACATGATGTGTTGGTGAAGACTAGAGATTCTTTCTGGCGGAAGGTGGAGAGTGGTGGTTGATGTGTCTATTTCTGTCCCTATAAAAACGATATGCTGCGATGACAACAAGGCAGACTTTTCGAAGTTGACTGTAATGCCTAGCTGATCGCAGAGTGTCAGAGTAGCCTCTCTCGCTTGAAGAAGTTGATGCCTGGTGGTGGAGGTAAGGAGCCAATCGTCTAGATACGGAAACACCTGCAATCCTAGATGTCTCAGGTGAGCTGTGACTACTGCCATGCATTTGGTGAACACTCTGGGGGCTGTAGTGAGACCAAAGGGCAGAGCTCGGAATTGATAATGATTGGCTCCCAGCCGGAAATGCAGATGATCTCTGGATGGTCTGGCCATCTTTATGTGGTAGCACGCATCCCTGAGATTGATCGAGCACATTCAATTGCCCTTCCCCAAGAACGGGAGTATGAACTGTAGCGTGACCATTCGGAACTTCTCTTTTCTCACAGATTGGTTGAGACTGCTGAGATCCAAAATGGGTCTCCAGGCCCCTGTTTTCTCTGGAACCAAAAAGAACCTTGAGTAAGTTTTGAATCCTATCTGGTCTGCTTGGACTGGCTGGATGACTCTTTTTTTCTAGCAATCAGCGTACCTCTATTGCTGCTTGTCCCACGTGACTGGGTATAATGTCCAGGATTTTTTTGATGGGAAGAGGCTGGGTGAAGAACGGTATGAAATGCCCTCTGGAAATGATACTTTGTACCCAACTGTCATTTGATACATTTAGCCAGGCTTTGGGGTACAATGATAAGTGACCCACAACTGCCTCCAGAGTAGGACAGCTGGGCCTCCCTTCAGGAGCACTGGTAGGATTGACCAGAGAAGTGATTTCTGTCACCCTGGTGTTGTGGACCCCCCTCTGCCGCGGGGGCGGCCTCTTCCATTGAAACCCCCTCCTCTACCGCTGAAGGGGGGGCTCTCCAAGTGTGTCTTGAAAGGCTCTTTGGGCTTTCCGGAACCACATCTTTCCTCCCCTCTGACCTTTGGGTAAGGGTCGAATGGGGGTGGAAAAACGGACTCTGACGGCAGACAGAGTCTTTCCTTCTTGCACACACCTTGTCAAAGTCTCCTTCACCTTTGGCCCAAACAAAAATGAGCCACCAAATGAGGTATTAGTAAAAGAAGACTTGAAGGGTTCCACGAAGGAACAGAGTCGCATCCAGGTATGCCTATGGAGAGTGATTCCTGTACCTGCGGCTCTATTCGAACCATCAGCTGCGTATGATATGAGACGCATGGACGAGTTGATTATCAAATTGAGGGAAGAGAGCTGAGTGTCATTCTTATCAAATACACTTGAAGCTACAGCACCCTGAAGAGTATCTCCCAACTCCTTAAGGAGATCTCTCTGCAGTCTGGTAAAATGTGTCAAGTAGTTCAGTGATCTTAGTGAGAAAGTCGCTGAACTGAACATGCATTTCCCATATCTATCCATGATTCTAAACTCTCTGTTAGGAGGATGGATAGATGAGGAAGTCTCAGACATTTACTTTTTGGTGGCTGCCGCCACCACCATGGCATCAACAGGGACTCCCTTGGTCAAAAAGGACTTATCCACAGGGGCTGAAATAAACTTATTAGGCCTCCTAGGAATAGGTTCAATAGATTCTGGAGACCTGCCCTATGAGAGACCAGATCCATAAGCTCATTGTAGGGCGGACATACCCAAGAGGTGGAAGGTTGAGACCCACATGCCTTCAGGAGAACCGACTCGTCCTCAGTAGGGCTCTTGGACTGCCAGTCACCCCTCTGCCTAAGGATTTCAAGGATCTCCGCAAAGGAGATGTCCTCAGAGGGGGATCTGAGGGACCCTTCTGATTCATCCAGGTCAGTGTCCGATGTGATAGACTCCTGGGGGGAGTCCAAATGCCTCCTCTTGCATAATCTCTTCCTGGGAACCTCTTCAGGGGGATCTTCTGGAGAGGTCTCAGAAGAGCAGGGAGAGCCCTGTGGGGCTACCTGAGGCTCTGCGTCTCTACGCTTGGGATGACTATAGGAAACAGAAACAGACACATGCACTTTAGAGGAAGAAGAGGCCAGACCTTGAGATGAGGAAGCCTTGGGAGACAACACTCGCCTCATGGCATTGAATGCACCTCGGCTCTGATGAGAAGGCGTCGATGGCTCAGATGGAGCCACGATCCCCTCCCGCACCAAAGCCATGGGCTGCGAGCCCGAGGTAGGAGCCAAGCTCACCCAAGCCGAGGCCCTGAGAGGAAGAGTCGGCACCAACAAGTCGGTGCGGCTATCCTCCTCGGACCCGACCAGAGAGTGTCGGCTCCTAGAGTCCCCGGTCAGCACCGAGAACGTCCGAGCAGATGGAGCCGATGACACTGGAGCAGGTGTCAGCTCCAAGGGATCTACAATCATCAGGTCAGCCTCCTCTGGCTCCAAAGGTTTGGTATGGCTCAGAGGAGGAGTAGACAATTCAAAGGTAGTGGTCTTCGGCTCCGACGTTTGTGTCGGAGCTGACAGCAATTTTACTAGGCCTGTTGCCTTTAAGAGTTTCTGAACCAGCCGGTCCATATCCAGATCAGATAGGCTGACAGAGGACCTGGAAGAGTGGACAGATGGAGCTGACTGGAGTAATATGGATGGAGGTTTTTCGGCAATTGGTTCTAAAGCCGTGTCCCGGTTCCAAAAAGAGCAGACTGTTGGCTCCAAAGGCAGTGGAACTGAAGTCACCACACTCTCTGACCTCTTTTCTTTTTTGGATCTAGAATCAGTGGAAGACTTAGAAGATTTAGATGATTTACTGGCTCCATCCTGGTCAGACAATGCCTCAGAAAAGGGGTGTTTAATGATACCCTTATCAATCAATTTCCTCTTCCTTTCAGCTAACACTCATGTGGAAAAGGAATGGCATATGCTGCAAGACTTTTGCAGATGTACCTCACCCAAGCAGTAAACACACTGCACATGGGCATCTGTGACTGACATTTTCTGTCCACAGTCTGGGCATTTTTTAAACCCAGACTTTGGATGTTTGTCTTTTTCTTCAGACATTACACAACTAAAGCACAATGTTTAACTATGAGCTGTTTTGAACTAAGTAACTCACACAAACACACACACAGCCCAAAAGGGGCACTGACAACTAAATAATTACAAACAGTAATAAGAGATCCAAAACAATAGTCCCAAAAGGGATCACTGGCTAATCACTAATCCTAAGGCTAAAATGCCGAAGGTAAGATAGATAATACTGAGGGAAGGGGTATAAACACAGAAAAACTACTATCTACTAGCTAGTATATCTGCTACTGAGAATAGAACAAGGATATATAAAAATGAAAAAATAAAACTTGCTGAAAGTTGAAAAACTCCCAATAAAGTCTCAAGCCAAGTTGGAAACCAAGAGATCAGTGCCGCTGCTTTAAAACTTCAGCTTGGCAAGCTAAGAACTTGGTTATATTCAACTGGACGTATAAGAGAATTTAAGTACCTTTTTATGCACTTTTACTTTTAAAAAATACAGTATTTAAATTGATTTAAACTGTGTATGAAGGAGTGTTGAAGGAATTTTTAACTGGTTATTCTGCTCTTCAGTAACTTGAACTAAAAGCTAGTGTTGGCTGAATTTTGTTATTTGCTAGTAATTACAGGTGTGGGGGTAGCCACATTCAGTGATTTCCTGTCCTTGCATATTTAAACTGGTGCATGTGAAATAATTCCTGCTTTAAAACTTCAGCTTGGCAAGCTAAGAACTTGGTTATATTCAACTGGACGTATAAGAGAATTTAAGTACCTTTTATGCACTTTTACTTTTAAAAATACAGTATTTAAATTGATTTAAACTGTGTATGAAGGAGTGTTGAAGGAATTTTTAACTGGTTATTCTGCTCTTCAGTAACTTGAACTAAAAGCTAGTGTTGGCTGAATTTTGTTATTTGCTAGTAATTACAGGTGTGGGGGTAGCCACATTCAGTGATTTCCTGTCCTTGCATATTTAAACTGGTGCATGTGAAATAATTCCTGCTTTAAAACTTCAGCTTGGCAAGCTAAGAACTTGGTTATATTCAACTGGACGTATAAGAGAATTTAAGTACCTTTTATGCACTTTTACTTTTAAAAATACAGTATTTAAATTGATTTAAACTGTGTATGAAGGAGTGTTGAAGGAATTTTTAACTGGTTATTCTGCTCTTCAGTAACTTGAACTAAAAGCTAGTGTTGGCTGAATTTTGTTATTTGCTAGTAATTACAGGTGTGGGGGTAGCCACATTCAGTGATTTCCTGTCCTTGCATATTTAAACTGGTGCATGTGAAATAATTCCTGCTTTAAAACTTCAGCTTGGCAAGCTAAGAACTTGGTTATATTCAACTGGACGTATAAGAGAATTTAAGTACCTTTTATGCACTTTTACTTTTAAAAATACAGTATTTAAATTGATTTAAACTGTGTATGAAGGAGTGTTGAAGGAATTTTTAACTGGTTATTCTGCTCTTCAGTAACTTGAACTAAAAGCTAGTGTTGGCTGAATTTTGTTATTTGCTAGTAATTACAGGTGTGGGGGTAGCCACATTCAGTGATTTCCTGTCCTTGCATATTTAAACTGGTGCATGTGAAATAATTCCTGCTTTAAAACTTCAGCTTGGCAAGCTAAGAACTTGGTTATATTCAACTGGACGTATAAGAGAATTTAAGTACCTTTTTATGCACTTTTACTTTTAAAAATACAGTATTTAAATTGATTTAAACTGTGTATGAAGGAGTGTTGAAGGAATTTTTAACTGGTTATTCTGCTCTTCAGTTATTCCCACCCACCCGCCTTGTTTTTGTTTTGGTGTTAATCTTAGTGGCATTGAAACTGCCCGCCCCTCAGCCTGCCTCTGGGCCCATCTCATTTGCTCACTCAACTGAGTGCAGTGAGATCATATTCTGATTTCAGGCACTCCTACTGTGTACAAAGAGAGCATCTGGGAAATAGAAAAAAAAAAAATTTAGCTTATTTCCTGCCTTTCTTGTTAAGTGGTACAGACTATTTGTAGGCTTCTGAGCCCCCAAGCCCTTCTGTGTTTGAGGGAAGCCTTCTAGCTTGTTTTTTTTTTTTCTTGTAACTAGCCAGTTTTCTAGTTTCAGCACTCAAATCTGTTTCTTTGATCTCAGCACTTGTTCAGAAAAAAAAAAAAAAAAAAAAAATTTCATCTGCTTTTACTGTACTTGTGTTTTTACCTACTTCTTTTTACTTTTGCATCATCTTAAAATACTCAATTGTATTTATTACTGCTTGGTGTAACTCATTCTAAGCCTTTTGGTTTAAACACTTGGGCTTCGGACCAGTTAGTTGTTTTGCACTGAGAGGTTTGTGGTCTGCACTGTTGTGGCAGAACAGGTAGCTTACATCCTTCTAGGTTGAGAACTGCTGATTGAGGGCTCAGTGCCTGTTATTCTAAAAGTGTATTAATTCTGGTTTAAGCACTTGGGCTTTCAAGCCAGTTATTTTACATTAAGAGGGTTCGTGGTCTGCACTCTTGTGGGAGGAGAGGCTGGACTCTGCCCTTCTGAGCTGGGAATTTCTGGTTAAAGGCTTATAGTGCATGCATATCTGAACTGTTTCTTACTGAAGTTGGTGCGCCTTGTTTGCTGTGGCATAGACTGGATTCGGGCCTGCTGGATCTAGCTTTGTTTGTGTAACTTGAGCACTAATCCAGACATTCTCTAAAGTATTCAATGGTATTTATTACTGCTTGGTTGTAACTTGATTAAAGTGTAGCTATCATTCAAGTCTTTTGGATTAAGCACTTGGGCTTCAGACCAGTTGTTTTACATTAGGAAGGTTTGTGGCAAGCACTGTGGTGGCAGGACAGGTAGCTTTCATCCTTCTAAGTTGGGAACTGCTGATTGAGAGCCCAGTGTCCAAGTGTATTAGTTCTGGTTTAGGCACTTGGGCTTCAGGCCAGTTATTTTACATTAAGAAGGTTCGTGGACTGCACTCTTGTGGGAGAAGAGGCTGGACTCTGCCCTTCTGAGCTGGGAATTTTCTGGTTAAAGGTTTATAGTGCCTGAATATTTGAACTGTATCTTACTGAAATTGGTTCACCTTGTTTGCTCTATCATAGACTAGATCCAGGCCTACTGAATCTAGCTTTGTTTATATACTTGTTGTTTGTTTGCTTGTTATTTCCCTGGAAGCTAATTCACCTAATACGCAACTTCTCAGCTTCTGTGGATCACTAGTGATATCTGCATTGCTTACTGTACTTATTTCCTTGTTTCACTTGAAAGAAAGTTACTGTTTGTCGTTTTGCATTTAGTTACTTGTATCACATTGCACTCAAGTTACCTGGCACTTGCTCACTAAAGCAATTATATAAGTCAGCACTAAAAATTAAAATCACTACACCCTCACTCCCCACTGGCCCTTGTTTTCAATTAAGGATTTCCCAATATTATTCTAGCATGTCCAAAGGTCAGTTGTCAATCTCCTCTCCGGTCCAGCTGGTGAATCTGGGAATCTTGAGGCAATGTTATAACTGCCTCATGTACACAGACAACCCTCTCCTCCTCCCACATAACACAAATACTTGCGAGAGATGCAGCTATTTAGCCAAACTGGAGGCTGAGCTCTCTCAACTCAGGACTGGCAAGACCAGACAGGAGGAGAAGGCAACTACACACACCACAAAACCAGCCTCACATAATGCTACCACTCCACTGAATCAAACACATAAACACACAAAGACATACTGGAGGCTCTGAGTAAAAATTTACCTAAACAGCAGAGGCCTCCAAAGCAGACACCCAAACAACTGCTACCTCAAGACACCCCACAAGCAACACATAAACCACAAAAGCAGTGTGCAAAGCAGTCACAGCCCTTAAGGCCAAATACAACACCAAACATACTTGTCATAGGTGACTCCATAGTCAGACACACTGGCGTCCCACTCACCAGGCTGAACAAGGAGAGGGTCACAGTAAGCTGCCTATCGGCGCTAGAATCCGCCACATAACACAAGCACTTCGGGTCACTCCACAGCAAGTACAAATATGACACAGTCATTGTCCATGCTGGTGTGAACGACCTGAGACGATACCTCCCTGGACTGCATGAAAAGAGACATAGAGGAGCTCTCTGATTATGTAGCCCAGGCAGGTATGACCCTAACCCTGAGCAGTATCCTTCCTTCACCAAGAATGATGCCACAATATAGAGACAAGATGATCAGCTTTAACAATTGGCTTAATGTCTGGTGTCATTCAAAGGGGATCCAGTGTCTGTCTGCCTGGGATGACATGCTTGACAAGCCACGCTGCTTCGCAAGGGACGGCTTGCACCTGTCACCCTGGGATTCCGGATATTGGCTAAGGCTCTTGCCACCCCATAGTGCCTTTTTAGGCAAGGCTCAAATTCTAAACCTACCACCCTAGAAAACAAAAATGGGAAGAAATTGAGGGTAATGCTGCTCAATGCCAGAAGTCTAAATCTCAAAATGCACGCACTCGAGGCCCTTCTCAGTATGGAGAACATCGATGTCTGTGCTGTAACTGAAACCTGGTTCAAGGCTCCTGAGAGCACCCGGCACTATTAGGTTTTACCTCATATCATGCGTTCGCCCCAAAACCCGGACCACTCCACAAAAGGAGGGGTGTATCCATATTCATAAAGGATACTCACACCTCCAGGTTGGTGGCAACGCATGAAGCTTCGGAAACCATCCAGGTGCAACTAACAATAGGCAAAACTGCTTTACAAATTGTAGCATGCTACAGGCCACCCTCTCAAACTCAGGAACCCCACACAGCCTTCCTGAAGACACTGGAGGGTATAAATGTATCTCCAAACACCATCATATTGGGTGACTTCAACTACCCGAATATAGACTGGGAACATTACTCAAGCCCTAACTTTCTAGCCCAACGGTTCCTGGAGTTCATAAATTCAAATGCCATGGAACAGCTAGTCACTGTTCCCACGAGAGGAGAAAATATACTAGATCTCATTGTCACAAACATGGGGACAAAATGCTCCACACCGAAGTATATCCCTCATTGGTGAGATCTGATCATAAACTAATCTCACTGGAAATCCACATCCGCCCCACCCCAAACAAAAAGACCATAGTGAAGAACTTCTCTAAAGCAAACTTCACACTACTCAAGACTGGTGTGGTATCCTTCAAGGCCCCTGAGTCAGAGGAAACCACAACCCAAGCTGCGGAAGCCCTTACAAATGCCTTCTATGAACACCTCCAGGACTGCATGGATCAGGCAATCCCAAATAAAACCAAGACTCTTTCCACAAAGGGCAAACGTCCAGTCTGGTGGACCCCAGCCATTAACAAACTTTACAATAAGAGGAGAAAGCTATTACATGATAGAACAAAATCCATAAAAGGGAAGTCACCCCTGATCATTATTAGTAAAAATTACGAGCACTCATAAAATCAACTAAGGCCAATTTTGAGAGAAAAATTGCCATGGATTCAAAGGACAATCATAAGGCCTTTTTCAGCTATGTTAGGAACCTGGGTGGAAACTCACAGATATGCTCAGAATTAGTCCAAAATGATACAAAAATCACTGAACCCACAGACATTGCCAACATACTGGCAGACAGGTTCAGTGCAAACTTCACCCCTCTCCCCTAAAGGAGAGATAACTATCCCAGCCGAGTGTAGCCTCCCGGACATCTCAAATGCGCAGGTGAAAGCTGCTCTCTCTAAAGCTAAAAACACAGCATCAATGGGACCGGATGGTGTCCCCGGCTGTGTGCTACACGAGCTAAATGAGGAATTAAACCCGCACATAAGGCAGCTGTTTAATCTCAGCCTTACCACAGGATACGTGCCCAAGGAGTGGCGTGCGGCAACTGTGGTCCCACTCCACAAAGGTGGCGCCTCACGGACCCTGGTAATTACCGCCCCATAAGCTTAACAAGTCTAGTCTGCAAAGCTATGGAGAGGATCATAATGGAGCTCATAAACAAAGATATAGGGACTTGCAGACATTGGACCCGACCCAGTTTGGCTTTGTCAAGGGAAGATCATGCCTTTTGAACTTGGTCGACTTCTTGAAATAGTCACCAAGGCCATTGATGAGGGAAAGGCAGTCCATACAGCCTACCTTGACCTTGCAAAGGCTTTCGACACAATACCCCACTCGGTATTGTAGAAAAACTTACCAGCTTAAATGTAAACCCATATGTCACAAGATGGGTTGCAAACTGGCTTAAGGACAGAACCCACAGGGTTAGAGTTGCTGGCGCTGTGTCAGACTCCAAGCCGGTCACAAGTGGTGTCCCACAGGGCTCGGTCCTTGGCCCCTATTGTTTGGCATCTACTTCTCAGAAGTACAGGCCAACATGGGAGGACTTTGGCTGACAAAGTTTGCAGATGACTGCAAACTGGGCGCCATAGTGGAAAGTGCATCGGACACTGATATCCTTCAGAAGGGACTCACGGAAACAGATAGCTGGTGCCAGAGCCATGGCCTGAAGTTAAACGCCAAAAATGTATAGTCATACCCTTCGGGAAAAACAAGGTAACCCCAAGCTACCATATAGGTGGCAATCCACTAAGCACAGAAGAGGTTATCAGGGACCTGGGGACCCAGGTTGACAGTGGCCTTTCTTTGACACTCACATTGCTAAAGTGGTTAGAAAGACCTTCTACATTGCCCACCTGATCATGAAGGGATTCACATCCAGATCTAGTGAGGTCATTGTTCCCCTGTACTCTTCACTTATCAGACCAATGATCGAGTACAATGCCCCATTCGGGATGTATCTCACCCGACATCTGCAGCAATTGGAGAGACCCCAAAAGTTCCTCACCAAAAGGATAAAGGGACTCCAAAATCTGTCATATGCTGCCAGATTGAAGAAACTCCAGCTCTATTCAGTCGCATACCATCTGCTCAGAGGTGACATGTGCCTGACATACAAGGCCATGTCCAACCCGGAATTAATGGACATGCTCCACCTCAAAAATCCAAATCCACCAAAACCACTAGAGCAAGCGACTTAAACCTTAGCACGGATATAAATAGGACGTGCTGGAGGGATAGATTTATCACTCAGAGACTCCCTATGCTGTGGAATAAAATCCCGGTCCATGTGAGGCAGAGCACCTCGCTGACTCTGTTCAAGAGAAATCTAGACCTGTGAATGGGAGATCGTAGGTTTACCCCGGGAATCATCTCTGGGTCACTGCTGGACAGAGGCACAACAAACTAATGGGCACAGTATTTTTTCATATAAGGGGTGGCGTAAGCCACAATAATTTGGGCTAGGCTTATAAATGCCTTAGGGCAGATAGCCTAGTATAAACCTATGAACCTATGAACCTATGCAAACTAGATCTGAGGTAATTCCAGCAGCGCATTATGGGATAAGGGGTGGGGTCTCGAGCTACTGGAGAACTTTGAGCTTGCTAGTCAGTTGTGTCGGAACCGAGGATCAGCTCTGAACCCATCAGTGATGAATGAATGGCGAGAATGAACAGCTTCACATCAAGCATTTCCTCAAAAAGGGAAGAAACAAAGCTTTTATTTAAATTCTGCTTGTTTATTGCATCTTTTTTTCTGTACTTTTCTGCATTTTCTGTGTTTTATCCACAAAGTTACCTGACTGCATTTTTTAATTTGTTCTTGAACCTCAAGTTTTATAAATTCATGTGTAAATGGTGAGTAAATTTTGAATTATTGCAAGATCTGAACATTCTTTACACATTACACTGCACTTCTAGCTCCATATGTAGAATTACTTGCAAAAGTTAACTGTTAGTATTTGAACTCAGTCTGAGACATTAGTCTTGTAGTTTCATTAGCATTTGTGGAAGAATTGTAAACTACTGCAGGATCTGAGCCTCATTTAGTCATTTATTACTGCATTTCCCATAAGCAGTGTTACTGGTAAATATCTACCTGATTTGGTGCCTAGGATTGCAGTAGTGGCAGTAATGTGATTGTTGCTACAGGATTTATGTTTCTACAACTGTTTACATTCCATTTTCCCTGCTAAAATGTATTTATTTTTATTTTATTTAAAAAGAAGTTATGTACTCACCATAACGTTCCATCTGAGTAGGTACTTCATTTGTCTGCAACCTGTGGGTATCGGATCCGACCTCGGATCTGAGCCGGCAGCTTTACTAGATAAAAGATCCGAACTCCTGGCTCCTCCCCTTTACCCATAATCCCTTGCTACATGCTCCCTTTCCTCAGATCGAGTTTACTTAATCTAACAACTAAGACCCTCGACAGAGGACCAAGTAATGCCTAAACACATGAAACGATCTCAATCATGATCAGGAACCACGATAATGGTTAGGGGGCATGGAGGGGGGGGTCGGTTGCAGACAAATGAAGTATCTACTCAGATGGAACGTTACGGTGAGTACATAACTTCTTTATCTGAAGTAGTTACTTCATTTGCTCTGCAATCTGTGGGACAGAGTCCCCTGCTACCTAAAACCTTGGGAGGCCCTCAAGGAAGGATATTCCGAAGCACCGCGGAGCCAAAGGAAGCCCTACTCCTGGATATCATATCCAATTTATAATGAGAAATGAATGTATGGGAAGAGGACCAAGTAGCTGCTGAACATATTTCGTCCAGGGGAACCCTGGACCAGAAGGCTGCTGATGTGGCAATGGATCGGGTTGAGTGGGCATGGACTCTGATAGGAGCAGGTTTACCTGAGGCTACATACGCATGAATGATGCACTGTGAAATCCAATTTGCTAAGGTAACTTTGGTAATAGCTCTACCCAGAGCGGATATGGCAAAGGACACAAACAACTGATCAGCCTTGAGAGTATCCTTCGTCCTGTGCAAGTAAAAACGTAGTTGTCTATGTACATCCAACTTGTGTAATTTGTATTCCCCTTTGTTCTGAAAGTTGGGAAAGAACACTGGTAAATGAACCGACTGATTAATATTTGACTCTGAAGCCACCTTTGGTAAGAAGGAAGGGTTAGTCCTGAGAGACACTCTATCCCTATGAAAGATTAGATAAGGGGGTTTCATGCAAAGGGCTTGAAGTTCCGAAACCCTCCTGGATGAAGTAATAGCAACTAGAAAGGCTGTTTTCCATGATAAGAACTTTAATGGAACTGAGGCGGCAGGCTCAAAAGGTGGGCTGGTCAATACTTGTAAAACCAAAGTTAAGTCCCATGGTGGGACTGCAGTCTTAACTGGTGGTTTCAATAGAAAAATACCTTTCAAGAAGGTTTTGCATATCTTCGCAGAAGCTAAAGATCCCAATCCATCCCCTACATAAAAATGGAAAATGGCTGCCAATTGTACTTTAACTGTAGATGCACTGGCTCCTTGATGAAAAATGTGTGACAGAAAATCAAGAACCACCGGAATAGGGATGGTAAAGGGATCTAAGCCCTTGTCCTTAGCCCAGACAGAAAAACGCTTCCATTTACTACTGTAAATTTTCCTAGTAGCAGGCTTGTGAGCCGCTACCAGAATGGCCTTTACTGGTGATGAGATGCCAGGAGTCCTTGCCATTAGTGGAACTGGATCAACCAAGCCGCGAGCTTGAGGTTTACCAGGTTCGGGGGTTGCAATCCCGCAAGATGTGAAATCAGATCCGGAATGGGATCTAAGATCCATGGAGGAACTACACTGTGAGACCGCAGACAAGGGAACCAGATCTGGTGAGGCCAGAATGGGGCTACGAGGATAATTCTGCTCCCCAACCGACGTGCTTTCTGAATGAAATTCTTCATAAGAGGAAGGGGGGGATAAGCATAGAGGAGACCGGGTGGCCAAGCATGAACCAGAGAGCATCTCTGGGGCTCTCCCCTGGTGGGGGAAGTATCGTGAAAAACTCGCTGCACTTTGTGTTTGACGGAGAAGCGAAAAGATCGTAGCAAGGTAGACCCCATTTGAGGAAGATCTTTTTCGTAACTGATGGTTTCAGAGACCACTCATACGGTGTGAGGATCACGCGACTCAGTTTGTCCGCCAGAATGTTGGACCGACCCGGAATGTGCATTGCTACCAGAAAGCGGTTGGTGGATATCGCCCACTCCCAAACTCTCATAGCCTCCCGACAAAGGGGATAAGATCTGGTCCCCCCCTGTTTGTTTATGTACCAGACTACCGCCATGTTGTCTGTTTGAACCGCAATAGTCCCTAGAGAAAGAAGGTCATGGAGAGCTTGCAACGCCAGAGGCACCACCCTCATCTCTAGGACATTGATATGCAAAGCGGTCTCTAAGGGGGTCCATGTGCCTTGGACGGTTCTGCCCAAAGAATGCCCCCCACCCGAGGCGAGAAGCATCCATGGTCAACGTGGCTTGGGGCGGAGGCATCACGAAGGGTCTCCCTTCCCGTAGCTCCCGTGAGCGAAGCCACCAGAGGAGGGAGTCCCTACAAGCTCTGCTCAGGGGAATAGGGGTGTTCAATGGATGTAGCAACAGAGACCATTGGACTTGAAGGGTCCATTGCAGAATCCTCATTCGTAGACGTGCATGTAGGCAAAGACTGATTGCCACTGCCATAGAGCCTAGTGCTCTCAGGACTAACTCTGCCGATGGAGCCGGTTTCTGAAGGAGGGCTATAACCTGACATGACAAACTGTTCACCCTGTCTGAAGTTAGTAGGGCCCAAGAGAGGCGAGTGTCCAATTTGGCCCCTATAAATTCCAGAACCTGCACAGGATGAAGAAAGGACTTTTGAAGGTTTACCAAAATGCCCAAACTCTGGGCAAGAGTTAGAGCATAATCCCTGGCAACCCACAGTTGATGCCTGTTGGAAGCGTTGAGGAGCCAGTTGTCCAGGTATGGAAAGACCTGAATGCCCTGGAGTGTCAGGTGGGCTGCAACCACTGCCATGACCTTGGTGAATACCCTGGGGGCTGAGGTGAGGCCGAACAGAAGAACCCTGAATTGATAATGACTGGCTCCCTGCCAGAAGGGAGAAACCTCCCGGATCGTCTGTCCATCAAAATTTGGTAGTACGCATCTTTGAGGTCTATGGAGCACATCCAGTCGTTCTCCCGAAGGAGGGGGAGAATTGACTGAAGAGTGACCATCCGGAATTCTCTTTGGGAATGAACAGGTTCCGGGAAGAAAGATCTAGAATTGGTCTTAAGTCCCCCGTCCTTTTGGCACTAAAAAGAACCTGGAGTAATAACCCAATCCGAACTGGTCTGGGGGGATGCGTTGGATGGCTCTTTTTTCTAGCAGCTTCAAAATCTCTGAAGCTGCAACCTCCCTTTGATCGGGTGGGACATCTGGGAGGCGCTTCATGGGGGGGATTTAGGAAGGGAATGGAATAACCTCTGGATATGATTCGGAGCACCCATTGATCCATCATGATGGACTCCCAATTTAGTAGGTGCTCTGACAAATGCCCCCTGACTGCCTCCAGAGAGGGACAGCTGGGTAAGCCCTCAGGGTTGTTGCGCGGGCCTGTCCGAGAATGGTTCTCTAGACTCGAAGTTACGTGGCCCCCCTCTGCCTCTGAGCCGGTGTCCATCTTGTCCTCCTCTGCCTCTGAAGGACGAGGGGTCCAAAGCTGGACGGGACTGCTGAGACTTCTGGAACCACATCTTCTTTTGTCCCCTCTGATTCCTCGAAAAGGATCGTTGGGGATTAGAGAAGCGGACCCCGATGGCAGACAGCGTCTTCCCATCCTTTTCACTTTGGACCAGTGTCTCACGTATGGTCTTGCCAAAGAGCGAAGAACCGTCAAAGGGTGCATTCGTGAAGGACGCCTTAAAGGGTTCCGCAAAATCACAAAGGCAGAGACAGGCATGACGCCGCAAGTCAAGCCCTGCTCCGCTAGCTCTAGCAGCTCCCTCCGTAGCATGGGAGAGTAGCCGCATAGACATGTTCGAGATAGACTTCAGAGTGGCCATACAAGTCAAGAAAGTCTTCTTATCCTCGACCGTCATGGACTCCGGGGGAGCTGCAGCGTATTCCTTTATTAGGTCTCGCTGTAGCCTGATAATGTGTGCCATGTAGTTCAGCGCCCTTACAGAGAAGGTGGCTGAAGCAAACATCCACTTCCCAATGCGGTCTAACGTCCGAGATTCCTTATCCGGAGGGTGGACCAAGGAACTCTCCTGCACGAGTTCCTTCTTCGTGGCAGCCGCCACCAACATGGCATCCACAGGTGAACCCTTAGACCAGGCCTGCCTATCAGAGGGAGGGCTAAGAATTTTGTCTGGCCATCTTGGAATTGGCTCCACGGTGTCAGGCTCTTTCCACACCCTGGTAGTAATTAAGTCTACCAGGGGGTCAGCCGGGGGGGGGGGGGACACCCAGGAGGTAGATGAGCCTGCCTCAAATGCCTCCAGAAACATGGACTCGTCCGAGGAAGGTTTTTGGGCAGACCACCCCCCCCCTCTAATTCACAACATTTCCATGATGTCTCCAAAGGAGACATCCTCAGGGGGTGACCTTGGAGAACCTTCCCCTTCATCCAAATCCGTGTCTGTCGTGAGGGACTCAGGGGAGTCCAAGCTCTTCCTTTTACACTTCCGTTTGCGAGGAACCTCCTTGGTGGGACTATCCGAGGAGGGCTCACCTATGGGGTCCTGCTCCTCTAAGGGAACTAACTGGAGGGTTTGAGCAGGCTGTCCCAGTGGTCAGATGATGGAGGATAGACCCAAATGCATAGGGGGAGCGGAAGGATCCGACGCCTGGACCGGGGATCTGGAAGGCCTCGACAGAACCCTCTCCACTACCTCAAAAGCCGAAGGCGAGCCGCTTTCCCCAGGCTCCGAAAGCAGTCTCCTTGGCTCTGAAGCAGGGATCAGTGTTGGAGCCGAAGCGGTCGGATCCGAGAGGGAAGTGTGCTCCAACCTGAAGGGCGCCATAGACACACCAACCCCTATGGATCCGACGCTCGGCTCTCGGCCCTGAGAGCTAGGATCCGACATGCTCAAGGGTACAGTCGGCGTCGAACCTACCGAAACTATCGGCGACGACAAATCTCCGGCTCCAAAAGGGCCCGGATCCGATGATTCTAATACCCGAAAATGGGTTGGAGAAGGAGTGATTGGGGCAAAAAGGGGGACTGCACTCCCTCCCAGAGGGGGGAGGGCAGGAGCACCCCCATCTGCATCTGAGTCTGCAGAAATCGACGCATCATCTGATCCATGTCCGCGTCGGTCAGGCTTCTTGTAGACTTAGAAGAGGTCGTCGAGGCAGGCTGGGAGGGCCGCCTCAATGACCTCGAGGGAGACCGGTACTCCTCCTCCGACTCCGGTGAGAAACAAGGTGAACGGAGCCGAGAGGGAGAGGATTCGGAGGCCCTCGTAGAGTGGCTAGTAACTTTAGATGGCGGGGCTGAGGGATGAGTCTCAGCCCGCCTCTTATGACTTTTGTGTTTCTCTCTATCCTTTTCCTTATGCCTCTTCTCTCTCAAAGAGGCAGAAGAGTCCCCTGAACTCTACGCAGCAGAGGGAGGTTGAGTCCCAAGCAGAGTCGGGGGACCTAAAGGCACGGGGGCTGTAGTAGCAGCCTGTGCCTTAGAGGGAGAGGAAGAAGAAGTGTGCTGCGGTAACAAGTCTGCCAGGATCAACTTGTTCTTCCTATCCCTGATGGCCTGGGGGTTAAACACTGCACATATCTGGCAGCTAGTGGATAAGTGGGACACCCCCAGACACAAAACGCACTGAGTGTGGCCATCAGCCAGGGAAAGCTTATGGCCACACTCAGTGCACTTAGAAAAGATGGCTTTGGGCCCTTCAGCCATCACACTAACACATCCACACACTAAGGGGAGGGGACAAAAAACATATATAAGCTAAAATTACCACAAAAAAATAAAACTAAGGCTATCACTCGACGAAAAGGAGCTAAACCACTCACACACTAACAAAATTTAAACTTTTTCTAACTTTTTGACAAAAGTTCACTGAAAGGATCTCACCCAAGCCTAAGGAGCTCTTCACTAGAAGCTTCTTTCAGCTGCGGCAAACTCGATCTGGGGAAAGGGAGCATGTAGCAAGGGATTATGGGTAAAGGAGAGAAGCCAGGAGCTCGGATCTTTTAGCTAGTAAAGCTGCCGGCTCGGATCCGAGGTCGGATCCGATACCCACAGGTTGCAGAGCAAATGAAGTAACTACTTCAGATCATTTATTTAAGGGGGAAAGTCTGACTTGGAATGAAGTCAGTTTTTCAGCGGAGGCCCAGGGAGAAATGCTCCAGACACGTCTTTGTAAAATTTTATATTATGCTTATCATTTGCCTGTTTAAAGTTGCATTCCAGTGCTTTCCTGTTTGTTACGTATGTTACTGTTGTATTTGATGCTGCTTCCCCCTGTTCTTATACCTACTTCTTTGTTACCTCCCTGCCAGCCCTCACTGTTACCTTAAGTACTGTTCTTCCTGCTGATCTCTACTGTTTCTACATGAAGTACAGTTTTTCATTTGTACACTAATTAGAATTTTTCCTTGCCCCCCCCCCCCCAACACACACTGTAAAAGCTAAAGTTCCTGAAATTCTATTCTATACGGGTCATTGATCTGTAGCTCAAAGCCATATGACTAAGACAGCTGGGATTTGCTACAGGTCATGAAGTCACAGAGCTCTATTATTAGCTTTATTTGATTGGATCTCTTTCAAACTCACCTGATATAACCCGCACACAGTATTTGCCAATCCAGACTGGTTTATTCAAGTCTTTGAGATGAGTAGAAAGTCAAGAACTGTGAAAAATTAGCTTTTTATCAAAAAGGGAAGAAAAAAGCTGTACTTAGCTGTACTCAACATACCGTTGTTGCTGGACTTGCTCTACAGTGGATTGTCTACACAAGAGATTTATTCCCTATAAGAGACCTTCAAAACCCATAAAACATTAGAAATCCAGGTCTGAGGCCCAAATAACCAACGCCAAGTGCAAATACACCTTCAGCTGTAGTACACCCTTGACCAAACTACTTGGCATTTCTCTGCATCTTAGTGGTAAGTCCACCCAAGCAAAACAAACTCCAAGCAGTTATAGTCACCCCCCCCCCCCGAGTCATTCATGTTGAAACCATGGACCAGCACTTCCTCACAACTTCTGTAGTTAGCCTGAATGAAACAGGCATCTTGAGAGAGTGCAAGAATTATCTCATGCTGTCTGATGATCATCTGTTACTCAAACAGCTTAACACAACATATGAGATGTACACATATAATGTCCTTGGAGACATAAATGTCACACATATTAAAGTCTAACAACAAAATTATCAGCAGTAGAACACCTTACCGAGGCCATCAGAATACATATAACCCATTATATTTTGAAGGTCTAAAGAATGTTGTGTATTTCGGCTTTTCCCGGTTAGGGGTCGCCACAGCGGAACTCCGGTCCGCTAATGATTGGCAGTAGATTTTCACATGCCAAGTTGCCAGCTCTGACGCACAACCTTCAACGAAGGTACGCCCATTCATGCATGTCGCCACATAGAAGACGCTCTAGCTGAGAATCGAATGGGACAACGTCTTATTGCGAGGTGACAACGCTACTGTAGCACCACCACCGCAGTATAAGAATAATTTACCTAAACCTCAACAGACCTCCAAAGTGCAACACAGGTAAGAAGCAAACTTGGCAAGTTAAGCCTACCACGTTACATAGCACAAGGAGTTCCTGAGTCATGGATCCTGAGCCTGTAAAACAGCCACCAAACATCCTGGTTATATGTGACTCCGCTGTGAGACATACAGATGTACCTCTTACCAGGCTGAGCAAGAAAAAAATGACATTTAGTTGCTTGTCTGGTGTCAGGATCCATCTGATCACATCATACACACTCAAGTCCTTGAACAATAAGTACCAGTGTGATTCTGTCATAGCACACATCATTGACAATGAATTGAGATGTACCGCCATGGACAATATGAAGAGAGGTATGATTGAGTTCTCAGACTGTGTAACCCAGACAGGTAAGAGTCCAGCATTTGCATCTCTTCTGGGATAATCTAAATGCTGCCTCTTCCTCAGCCTCTTTTCCTGGGCCTCTGTACTCATTAAAGGGCTCTTATATTCCACCTGGTATAACTACAATCTGGTCTACTGCTGTTTGTACTTTAAAGAACTTCCTAAGCTTACTGTTAAGCTCCAAATTACTAGAAGTGGTGAATATGGTAACAGAGATAAAACAACTGGAAATTGGATCTTTAGAAAAGGGACGGAGCAAACTACATAGAAAAAATGGGACTTGTGGGAACAATATATGCAGAGAGGGAATGAGGTTTAAAAGGCATTATTTGAATATAATGCTTAACTGACAATGATTGGATAGATTATAAGTGATGTATAATGTTTGCAACTACAATTGTTTCAATGGTGTCTATAATGCATAATATTTGCAACTAAAGTGGTGTCAATGTTGTTTGTTTTTCATTTATATAAATGTAACATTGCCTACGTCATATGTGCTAATTTGATAAAGATGTTTATTGGGAAAAAATTTACAACTTGTTTCTGCCATAAAGGTTTATACAAATTGCATTATACATCAATCATAAATAATCGCTTTTCATTTTCTTTTTCTCAAATGTAACACTGTATGACATTGTATTCTGTTGTTTACTATTTCCATAGTAGGAATAAAAAATCTTTTATCAAAGCGTGATTAACTTATTTTGACTTTAAAGGTATTTATGCTTATAGCCTAAAATATATTGACTATTATTTTACTGTTTATTCATTTTATCGTAGAGCTTTTTTTCCCTGGGCCTCCACTGAAAAGGAGCACCTTGTCTACCCAGTCAGACCATTCCAGTAAACAAGTGCAATCAATCAATCAATAAATAAATATCCCACAAGATATACTGGAATCTAACTCACCTCCAGCTATCACACAACACCAAGACATAAAGGAGCTAAGAAAAGCTAAAAATACTGCATCAGTGGGTCCTGACAATATTCCTGAATGTATCTTAACCAGCATGAAGCATAATTTAGCTGACCCCCTAACAGCACTGTTCAACCTCAGCCTCCATATAGATTTTGTACCCAGCAAAAGGAGAACAGATACAGTAATTTCCCTCCACAAGGGAGGACTTTCCAGAGATCCAGGCAATTACAGATCCATAAGTCTAACCAGCCTCATATGAAAATCCATGGAAAGGCTTATCAAGGAATTAATTAATAAGGACATGGGGAACCTCCAAACAATGGACCCATCTCAATATGAATTCATTGAGGGCATGACATACTTCCTCAATATGGTGCACTTTTTTGACAATGTCAACAAAGTAAAAATGAAGGTAAAATGAGCTTTTGAGATGATCCCCCACACAGACATTGTGAAAAAGCTAAATAAACTGGGAATAAACCCCTGTGTCACCCACTGACTAACAGGACACAAGAGATCAAAATTAGGAAATCTACCTCCATGAAAAGATCATTCCCCAATGGAGACCCTCAGGATTCGGTGCTGTGACCTATCCTGTTTGGCATCTACTTCTCTGAATTATCCATAATTCCCTCTGGCCCCTGGATTGCCTGAGACTGAGTTTGCCTGCTTCTAGCTGGCATATCACCTTGTGAATACAACACAGGCCTAACAATTCAAATTTAACTGAGCAATACGGTATATAAGTAACAGCAATACACTGTCACAAGTTCATAGGTTCATAGGTGTTTACTAGGCTAACGACCACAAGGGCCTTTTTAAGCCTAGCCATGCATCCCAAATCTCTGACGAGTTCTGATACCCTTGATAAGTGTAAGCATGGGCCTGGGAGATGAATCATTTATCAGTTACCTGCTTGCATTAGAGACATAGGTGCCAAACCAGGGATAAATATTCGATTTCCCTTCCAATTGTCCAAGTTGCATTTGAATTGGATTAGGGAGGAATTCTGCTTCACGTGGATGGGGAGCCTGTTCCATAGACAGGGTAGTCTCTGGGATACATACCTATCTCTCAAACAGGTCCTAGTTATATCACAGGCAAGGTTTAAGTCTTTAGAATGTGTAATTCTGGTACTGTTTGTTTTGTGGATAAGCAGAAGGTCCATCAGAGTAGGGTCTGACAATTCCCTGTATGCCAGGCATAGATCTCCCCTCAAAAGTCTGTAGGAGACTGAATACAGGGATAGGGCTTTGAGGCGGTCTACATAGGAAATATTACTTATTCCCAGTATTATTTTAGTGAGGAACCGGACATTCCAGTTGTTGGATATGCCTGGTTAGGTACATACCAAATGGGGCATTGTACTCAATGATAGATCTGATGAATGCCGAATACAGTGGAACAATGACTTCCTTCGACTTAGAATCCATACCTTTGTTTATAAATTGCGCAACATAGAATGATTTCCTCACCACTGTAGACACATGATGATCAAAGGCTAGATTACTATCTATGTGTATTCCTAGGTCCCTGACTACTGGCTCAGCTCTAAGGGCTGTGTTGTCAATACAGTACCCGGGATGGATGACTTCCCAAAGAATACTATTATGCATTTCATAGCATCTAGTTTTAGTCCATGACTCTGGCAGCAGTTGTTTGTCTGTGTCAGTCCCTCCTAGAGTACATTTGTGTCAGTGTGAGATTCAATGACAGCTCCTAATTTGCAATCATCTGCAAATTTAGTCAGCCAGAGATTACTGACATTGGCCTTGACCTCTGTGAAGTAAATGCCAAAAAGGAGCAGTCCAAGAACTGATCCCTGAGGGACTCCACTTGTGACTGGCCTCTTTGTAGAGGTGGACCCCCCCCAATTCTAACATCCTGGGTCCTGTCTGTGAGCCAGTTGGCTATCCACTGGGTGACATATGGGTTTGTACCTAACCTCTTGAGTTTGTCAGCAATGCCTGAGTAGGGTATTGTGTTAAATGCCTTGGCCAGGTCAAGGTAGGCAGTTTGAATGATTTTGCCCTTAACCATTGCTTTGGTGACCTTCTCAAAGTTCACCGGGTTGAGTAGGCATGATCTGCCCTTTATGAAACAGACTGAGTTGGGTCCAGTGTCTGGAAGTTTACTATATCTCTGTTGATCACCTCCATTATAACTCTTGCCATGGCTTTACATATAAGACAAGTGAGGCTTATGGGTCTGTAGTTCCCAGGGTATGTAGATGGACCACCTTTGTGCAGAGGGATGACTGTTGCCTTTCTTCATTCATGAGGCACAAATGCTGTTTGGAGGCTACAGTTAAATAATAATTCCAGAGGCCCTGATAGATCATGTTTCATGCTATTTAGAAGGCATCCTGGGATACTGCCTGGGCCCATTGATGCAGTGTTATTGGTCTTAGATCGAGGATTAAGGACCTGTCCCCTAGTGATAGTACAGGGAATTATATTTGATGATATTTCCCAAGGGAAGGTTGAGGGGGAGAGAGGAGTAAAGTTGGAGCTGAATTTATCAGCTAGGAGCATTTCTATATCTTCTGGCTTAGTATAGGTGGCTCCATTTACAATGAGCTCTGCACACAACTGTGTATGCTTTTGAGGTTGTAGACATAGCTAAAGAATGCTTTGTGGTTGCCCTTGGCCTGGGAGGCCAAACTTACCTCAAATTTGGCTTTGGTGGACTTTATTTGTCCTCTAAGTTGTTTATTTCATTTAATGAGAGTGCTTTTATCCTGCTGGGTGCTGCACCTCCTAACTTTTTCCATGATTTTCTTCCTCCTGTTATACATCCAAATTATTTTGTGATTCCACCAGGGTGGCTTGTTTTTTGAGTTAGTTCTGTACTTCTTCCTGGTGGGTACAGCTGCCTCTATACAGCTATTAACATGCTTGTACAGGGCTTCTGTGAACAGTTCTGCATACTCAGAAGTGTTCTTAGGGTTTATAGGGGCTTGAAATGTTGCCAGGTTCTCACTTAATAGTCGGACGTTAGCCTTAGAATAGTTCCTGAATATTCCCAGTTTAGCTGGGGGTCCAGGTTTTATTTTTACTTCAAAGGAAACCATTTTGTGGTCAGCCCTTATCAGGGAAGGCATTACAGTAGGGGGTGTGCAGCACTCTGCCATATTAGTGAGGACCAGATCCAGTATGGTTGCACCCCTGTTTGGTGTATTGACTATATGGTCCAGGGAGTTTGTGTTTACAAAATCCAGGAATCTCTGTGCATCTACGTTTGATGTCGTATAGGATTCCCAGTTAATAGTGGGGTAATTAAAGTCACCCATGAATATGGTATTGGGTTGGATGCTTAGTGTTTCTAATAAGTTTAAATACATGGTATGGGTTTCCTGGGTTATAGAGGGGGACCTATAGCTTGCAAGGAAGTTGTATTGGATTTTATCTATGGTGATTTGAAGATGGAGCAGGTCAAGTGTGTTGTCCTGTTTGACCAGCTTTGAAGTCTATTTATTTTTGATGTAAATAGAGACACCTCCACCTTTAGTCCCAGCCTGTGAAGTAGCTGGTCTAAATGTGTGGAAGGCATTATAACCCTGCACTGTTGGTGTGCTGTCCATGGCTGTAAACCATGTATCTGAGTCCACACAGATAAGCATTGTCTGTTGACCATCTCCTTCCATGCTGACAAATATTGCACCCCCTTAGAATGACACCAGAAACTAAGCCAATTATTAAAGTGAATCATCTTTTGTTTGCATTGTGGCATCATCCTTGGAGAAGGTAAAATGCTGTTCAATGCTAGGCTTATACCAGCCTGAGACACATAGGTTCATAGGTTCATAGGTTGGTACTGGGCTATCTGCCCAAAGGCATATATTAGCCCAGCCATGTTGTGCGGTATTCACCGCCCCTTTAGTAGTTTCCTAGACCCTTGTACTAGCAGCTAGTACCCTTGGCCCCTATCTAGTAGTGCTGTTGGTGTGATCCCCGGTATGAACTTTTTGTTACCCATCCACTCATCAATGTTCCTCTTGAAGAGTGATAGTGAGGGGCTCTGTCTTATGTAGATCAGGACCCTGTTCCATAGTAAGGGAATCTATCCCTCCAGCATGTTCTATTCATTGTTGTGTTGAGGTTTATATCCCTAGAGCGTGTAGCTCGAGTAGATTTGGTTTTGCTAAGATGGAGCATGTTCAACAATTCTGGGTTGGACATGGCTCTGTACGTTAGACAGAGATCGCCTCTGAGAAAGCGGTATGCAACAGAGAAAAGACTTAGCTTTTTCAATCATGCTGCATAGGGCAACTGTTTGAGGCCAGTAATCCTCTTGGTTAGGTACCTCTGTGGTCTCTCCAGCTGCTAGAGATGTCTAGCCAGGTACATTCCAATTGGTGCATTGTACTCAATAATGGGTCTGATGAGGGAAGAGTAGAGGGGCACCATTACATCCTTAGATCTTGATGCGAACCCTTTTGTGATCAGATGGGTCACATAGAAGGATTTTCTAACCACTTTGGCAACATGGTTATCAAAGGAAAGCTGACTATCTACTTGGGTCCCTAGATCCCTTATTTCTTCTTCTTCTCCTATGTTGTAGTTTGCGGGTACTCTGTTTTTTCCAAAGGGGATTACTACGCATTTTTTTGCATTTAGCTTGAGACCATGGCTTTGACACCATGCATCAGATATCACATATTCTGAAAGCTCTAAGATGTCTCTCTTCATATAGTCTAGGGAGGCACGTCTCAGGTCATTTACTCCCACATGGATTATGACTGAGTCATACTGGTAATTATGACCCAATGACCTGACTGCATTTGTAATGTGGTGGATCCTAGCCCCTGATAAGCAACTGACCATAACTTTCTCCTTACTCAGCCTGGTGAGAGGGACATCAGATTGTCTCACAATGGAGTCTCCCATGACTAGAATATTGGATTGTGTGGTGACTTGCCTTATGGGTTTAGAGGAAGAGGCTCCATGAGATGTAGCTCTATGCATTGATGTGGGTGTTGTTTTGAAAGAGTGCATTTAGGCTGCTGAGGGTATTTCTTATGTGCACTTTGTCTAGGAGGTCCTTGTGGTTTAGGAAGGTTACATGTAAGTGCCTCAGTATATGTGGGTCTATATGTCTGCTTTGAATTGTGCATGATGGGCGCAGCATGTGTACTACTGACAACCTTATTGACATTAGGAGTAGTTTTACATGAGAGCTTTGCCTCCAGTGATGTTGTGTAAATACATCTCTCGCATACCATATCAGTTTGTTTGATAATTAACTGGTTGTCAGTAAACATGAGGCAATTTCTACATTGCCTCAGGATGCCCATATCCACCAAGCTGATAACGACACAGTATGAAAGTTCATATCCATGGCAACAGACCTTTTTTTATTGATTAGACTGTTGGAATGAGAATATCAATCACTCTCAGGAGTATCCAGTTTGCAACTATGTGGACAGTGCTTGTCACTGCAAACTAGTTGTCCTGTATGCAACTAGATGGAAAAATTTCAGTTGTGCTTTTACAGGAAAAATGTGACTCAAGGTGTCTGCGTCTGTACAGAGCACTGCCAAACACTTGAGGGGAAACTAATACATAGACCCTGAAAATTTAATGATGACGTATTTAGGCAGATATTCTGAAATTAGAAAGAAATCAAGCAGTACTTACTGAAAACAAAGAATCAGCTTGTCAAGGATGATGAAAAAAGGGGAGTCGCATGAATGGCTAATGCCTGGCTACTACTAATGCTGGTTTCACCACAGCTTCACTCTGCTGGGATACAATACTCCTTTGCTTCTTCTCTCACCAGAAGCAAAATGTTAGCACCAATTTCAATTTTCAAGAAGAGAAGCAGGCCACAGCCTGTTTGGTGATCCACAGTCTTGTCCCAGATGATGCAAGGTTCTGTAGGCTTGCAGCCTTTTTCTGGTAGATGCCTCGCATAGCAAGCAGACCAATCAGGTATGTTAAGCACAGACACTCCAACCAGAAAGAGTCAATGTACTCTGTAATCCACAAAAGAGTTGTATGGGAAGTGAAACTGTCACAATCTCAGTCCAAAAACATTGCCGTGAATGAATATAAATAAGTTCAAGTCCAGCACTAAATTTATTAACGCTCTTTTATTAACAAAACTGCGTTTTCGTCCCAACACATTAGGACTTCATCAGATACATTTAAAAACCAAAATTACCACCAGGATCTGAATATAAGCACAAATTCCAAGCTGTCACCTATAAAGCAGTTATTAGGCTTTCTGGTGATCAGCAGTCTCCAGGAAATAATGTCACTGTACTCCTTCTCTCACCAGGAGAAAACAGAAGCACTAATCCCAAGATAACTACTGAGAGGCAGAATGTGGGCTCTCCAATAACTGGTGATCTTGCAATAGATGCTTAAAGGTAAAATGAAAAAAAATGGTTTATCCTAAACATTGCAGTGTGCATTAAGCAGTTAGATATGAAAGCAGGTAACCTGTCTAAAAAGTTAAGTTTTAGTGGACAGCCACTATTTTTAAAAGAGTAAGATAGATTGAAAGGGGGTGAGCACTTCTGGCTCAAAAAGACAAGGTCCCTGGTCCGGTCCAATCTGAGAGCCAAAAAGTGGCAATTTAGAATGAGGGATGGGAGGAGGGAATGCTGAACTGGATGGAACAAGACAAGACTGATCTAGCCTCATGGTAAGTACATAACTTTTGTATTCGATTTTTCTCTTTTCCATCCAATTCATCAGATGGGACAGATTCCCAAGCTATCCAAAATCCCAGGAAGTTTCATGGAAGAATATTCAGACGTATGGAGGAATCAAAGGATGTACATCTAAATTTTACATCCAACCTGTAATGTGACACAGAGGTATGAACTGTAGACCAAGAAGCCATAGCACAAATCTCATCAATGGGAACTATAGTGAAGAAAGCTGTGGTGGTAGCCACAGCTCTAATTGCATGAACCTTTGGTTTGCCAGGTAAAGTTAAACCCTTTTTTCATAAACAAAGGGAATACAGCTGGAGAGCCACCTGGACAAAGTCAGCTTAGAAACATCTTGTCCTAGTTTAGTCTTTGAAAAGGAAAAAAAAAAGCTGATCTGGCTTTCTGATATACAATGTATGATATAAATAAAACCTGGGCTGGCAATGTACATCCATCAAATGTAGAGTATATTCTCCTTTGTATGAAAATTTTAGGAAAAACTCTGTTAGATTGATAATCTGATTAAGAATTGGTTCAAAGGCCACTTTTGCAGAAAATGAGAATTAGTTCACAAAGATACCCTACCCTTGTGAAATACAAGAAAAAGGTTTGGAAGACAATGCTTGTGACTCAGATATCATTCTAGATTAAGTAAATGGTACTAGAAAGACTGTTATCCATGTAAGGAATTTTAAATCTACTGAGGCTGCAATCTTGAAGGAATCTCTAGTTAAAGCTAAGTAACATGACAGTATGGACCATTGAGGAACTGAATCTCTGACTGAAGGCCTTAGAAGAAAAGTTCTCTTCAAAAAAAAACTTTGGAAATTTTCAAGGAGGCAATGGAAGTTTGTTTTTGGCCTACATGAAAATTAAAAAATGGCTGTGAACTAAACTTTGATGGTTGAGAAACCACAGCCTTTTTGAAATAAATCTGCTAAGAAATCTAAAATGGATGGTGATGAAGCTGAAAAAGGGACCATAGCTGTGGAAGAAGCCCATATGGTGAATATTTTCCATTTGCTAAGATAAACCTTCCTAGTGTTTGGTTTTGTGAGAATGACAAAATATGAATGGCTGGAGGATACAGCCTGCATCTCTGGCCACCATTAGAATTGAAGAAACCACACAGTCAGATTCAGGATTTTTATGTCTCAGTGAGGCTGACCAGATATGTGAAGCAAAAGGTCGCTTCAGATCCAGGATCCATGGAGGACATTTCAGATGAGGCCAGAGGAAGAGGCATCAAACCTTCTGAGGTCAAATGGGCTCAATGAGAATTATCATTTTCTTGCACTTCATGGCTTTCTGAAGAAATTTGGTGATCGGGGAAAAGGTGAAAAGGAGTAATGGAGACCTGGGGACCAATTGTGAACCAGGGAAACAGTAATTGTGACTGTCCCTGTACAGAAATCAGGGCAAAATAGCTACTGCATTTGTTTCTTAGATGGGAAGCAAAGCTGGCCCAGTGACTGAAAAGCTTTATTGCTATTGATTGACTGAGGGACCACTCATGAGGCAGAAGAACAGACCTGCTGAGTTTGTCCACTAGAACAATGGAAGTCCCTGGGATACGTGTTGTGATCAGGAAGCATCGGAAAGCCATTGCCCATTGTCACACTCTCATGGTTTCCCAGCACAATCAGTATGAACAGATCTGTCCTTGCTTGTTGCTGTACCAGACCACCATCATGTTGTCCATTTGGATGGATATCACACACTCAGGGAAGGAATCCTGAAATGCTTGCAGTGCTAGGCACACTACCCTTATCTCCAAGATGTTGATGTGAAGATTGGCCTGTGTCCATGGCCATGTGCCTTGAATTATTTTCCCCTCACAATGCCCCCATCCCCACCCCAGAAATGAAGTGTATGTGGTCACAGTGGATACTGGGAGTGGTAGGGCAAAAGGTTGGCCTCATGTTACTATTGGTGAGGTCAACCACCAATGGATGTGGTTCCTGCATACTGATGTGAGACATAGGGCATGAAGAATCTGATACATCAAAGACCACTGTGATGAAAATGATTACTGCAGGACTCTCGTGTAAAACCTTGCCTGAGGTACTAGTGTGATCTATACAGCCATGGAGCCCAATAGACAAAGGACAAGCCTCGCAGGAAAGTTGAGTTTTGAAAGGACCTCTCAAGCTACCTGTTGCATCTAAAAAGAATCCCTGCATGTACAGCAGTGCACGGCTTAAAGCAACAGTCTCCCAAAAAAACAAAAGCCAGCACAAAGTCTGTAGAGTATAACTTTATTAAAAAGTTATCACAGACGGGTTTCGGCATACATTTCAAGCCTTCCTCAGTGTAGTCTACACTGAGGAAGGCTTGAAATGTATGCCAAAACCAGTCTGTGATAACTTTATAATGATAAGACTAACTTACCTTTAATTTCTCTACAAACTGTCTAAAATTTTTCTAAACATTAAATGATTGTCATATAAGTTGTAGTGATTCTTAACGAGAAGTTATGTACTTACCATAACGTTCCATGTTTGTAGTCCATCTCGCCTACATTCTTGCTGGATGGGTTCAGAGCCAAACCAAGGCTCCAACTCGGCTGATACTAAAGCTTGAGAGCGTTTACTGGCTTGAGGCTATCCCCTATCCCATAGTGTACAACAACAATTCCCCAGATCTTGTTTGCAAGAAAGTAACTAAATACATAATAGTGATTATTCTATCCATAACTATGTACATAAAAACAAAAAGGATTTTGTTTTACTATCTATGGCATATGGACAGACAACTATAACAAGGCCAGGCAGCTTAAAGGATAGTCCACCAGTTCCTCCAGGATACAGGAAGGGGGAAGGAGGGTGGGACGCAAGAATGTAGGCAAGATGGACTACAAACATGGAACGTTATGGTAAGTACATATCTTCTTGATGTTATGTAGTCCTATCTCGCCGTAATTCTTGCTGGATGGGACAGCGTCTCCAGCACCTTTTTCCTGGGTGGCACAAGCAAAGAGACTCTTTAGCACAGTGGACCCAAAGGATGACCTGTCCCGGGAGGCTAAATATAATTTATAATGAGTGACAAATGTATGAGGTCTTGCCCATGTAGCTGCTGCACAAATGGTATCAATTAGAAGTTTGGATTTGAAGGCATACGAAGCTGATACTGCTCTAGCTGAATGGCCTCTTACCTTAGCAGGTAATTGTTTCCCAACACTTTTGTAAGAAAATGAAATGCAGTCTGAAAGCCATTTATATAGAGTTACTTTGGAAACGGGCAAGCCTTTGTTTTTCTCTGAGAAAGAAACAAACAATTGATCCAATTTCCTGAAATCTTTAGTCCTGTGCAGGTAAAATCAGAGAATTCTATGGACATCTAATTCATGCAGTCTGTATTCTGATTTACTACCATAATTGGGGAAGAATACTGGTAATTCAACAGTTGTTTTTTAGATTATGTTCTGAGGAAAGAAGGATTAGTTCTTAGGGAAACTCTGTCCTTATGAAAAATAATATATGGAGGTCAAATGGTCAGAGCTTGCAATTCTGAAACCCTCCTAGCAGATGTTATAGCTACTATAAACAATGTCTTCCAAGACAACAATTTCAAGTTGGATGAAGAATACGGTTCGAATGGTGGAGAAATCAATGAGGTCAGAACTAAGCTTAAGTCCCAGGGCTCTGGAGGTTGTCTGATTGGAGGTCTGAGAAGGAGGACTGAACTCTAATGGTAGCAGCTGCAGCTCCTTCTTGAAAAATAGATGCGAGGAAGGACAGAATAGACTCTATGGGAGCTGAGTAGGGATCTATGCCTTGTTTTGCCACCCAAATGGAAAAACTTTTCCATTTGCTGGAGTATAACTTTCTAGTGGAAGGTTTGTGGGAAGAAATGAGGATGTGTTTTACAGTAGGAGAAAGGGATATACACCTGTCTATTCTTGGAACTTGAGCAGCCATGCTGTCAATTTCAGGGTTTGGATGGTAGGATGGAACTGTCCCGATTGGTGAATCAAAAGGTCCAGAGATGGTTCCAGAATCCATAGTTCCTCCAAGAGATACGGCCATAGGAAGGAGAACCAGACTTGGTGAGGCCAGTAAGGAGCAATGAAGATCAGGGTACTCTTCAACAGTTTTGCTTTCTGAATCACTTTGGGTATGAGGGGAAAGAGTGGAAAAGCATAAAGAAATCCCGGAGGCTAATTTTGTCCCTGGGTGACATTCCTGGTTGGGGAATGAGGGCAAAGTAGTTGCTGCATTTGGCATTCATGTACGTGGTGAATAGATCACAGCAAGGGTGCCCCATGTGCAGAAAATCTCTTCTGCAACTTCTGTTTTCAGGGACCACTTGTGAGGCATCAGAATTGCTCGACTCAGTTTGTCTGCTATCATGTTGGACTTCCCCGGAATGTGCATTGTTACCAGAAAACATTGAGAGTCATTCGCCCATTTCCATACTCTTTGTGCCTCTCGACAAAGTGGGTAAGACTTGGTTCCCCCTTGCTTATTTATGTGCCACACTACAGACATGTTGTCTGATTGAATTGGGAAGATAATTGTGAAGTGCTTGCAACACGTATAGCCCCGCTCTCATCTCCAGAACATTTATGTGCAAGTGGTTCTCGTGATCCTGCCGGATACCTTGGACCATCATTCCCAGATAATGCCCCCCCACCCTATTTGTGAGGCGTCCATGGTCAAGACTGCATTTTGTTGAGGGAGAACAAGGGGACGACCTAGATAAAGCTGATCTGTATGTAACCACCATGTTAGATCCTTCTTGCAGGAGTTTGTAATGAGTATTTGGTGGGATAAGGGTAGATCCTGCATTGACCACTGGGCAAATAGCCACTGAAGCACTCTCATGTGTAGAGGGGCTAGGGGAACAAAAAGAATGGTGGACGCCATAGTACCTAGAACTTGAAGAACTATCCTGGCCTGTACTTTGTCTTTAGTCAGCAAGAGTCTGACTTGGTTGTGCAATGATTCTATCCTTTCTGGTGTCAGTTTTGCTGTCATGGTGGTTGAGTCTAGGTCTGAGCCTAAGAAGACAATATGCTGCGATGGACATAAGGTGGATTTTTTTAGATTTACTATAATTCTTAATCTGGCGCACAAGGATAGAATCTCGTCCCTGGCTCGGATTAGTTAGTGCTTGGTGATAGCAGTGAGGAGCCAGTCATCTAAGTATGGAAACACCTGGAATCCCTGACGTCTCAGTTGAGCCGTGACCACCGCCATACATTTGGTGAATACTCTAGGGACTGTAGTGGGCCAAAAGGCAGTACTCGAAATTGAAAATGACTGGCTCGCAGCCAAAAGCGTACATGTCTTCTGGAGCGCCTGTCCATTTTGATATGGTAGTATGCATCCTGAAGATCTATGGAGCATATCCAATTGTATTTTCCAATAAATGGAAAAATTGACTGCACAGTGATCATACAGAACTTTGATTTTTTACAGACTTGTTCAGCTTGCTTAGATCTAGAATTGATCTCCAGTCCCCGGTCTTTTTTGTTACTAAAAAGAATCGCGAGTAAGTTCTGGATCCTATTTGCTCTGTGGGAACTTCTTGAATGACTCTTTTTTGAAGCAACGAGATAACCTCTAATGTTGCACAGTCTATCTGATTGGGTGGTACATCTGGTAAAGATCGATTTGTAGGGGGATCAAAAACAAAAGGAATGAGGTAACCTCTGGAAATTATATTTTGTACCCATCGATCTTGAGAAATTTGAAGCCAGGCACTTGGGTACAGTGACAGATGACCCCCAACTGCCTCCAGAGATGGACAGTCAGGCAACTCTTCAGGGGCGATGACAGGGCCAATTAGAGAAAGCATCTCTATCACCCTGCTGTTGTGCACCCCCTCTGCTGCGAGAGTGGCGCCTTCCATTATAACCTCCCCCTCTGCCTCTAGGGGAGGGTTGACCATGTGCTTGAGGGAAACCTTTTTGGGATTTACGGAACCACATTTTCCCTCCTGTTTGACCCTTGGGATAGGGTCTGGAAGGAAGGGAAAAACAGACTTTCACAGCAGATAAGGTTTTCCCTTCCTGCTCGCACCTGGTCAAATTCTCTTTTACCTGAGGTCCAAAAAGAGTTGAACCATCAAAGGGGACATTGGTAAAGGAAGACTTAAAGGACTTCGTAAAATTGCATAGACACATCCAGGAATGTCTCCTAAGAGATATTCCTGATGCAGCTGCCCTGCTCGCACCATCATCTGCGTAAGAAATCAGCCTCATGGGGGAGTTAGCAATAGAGGTAAGGGTGGAGAGCTGCAAAAATACCTTGTCAGCAGATCCCGAAGCTACTGAACCCTGAAGGGTATCTCCGAACTCCTTTAGGAGATCCCTTTGTAGTCTAGTAAAATGGGACAAGTAGGTCATCGATTGTAAGGTAAAAGCTGCTGAAGAAAAAGTATGCTTTCCATACCTATTTATCGTCCTAGACTCTTTATTAGGAGGATGGATATTTGAGGATGTCTCAGATAACTCCTTCTTTGTGGCTGCTGCTACCACCATAGCATCCAGAGGTACTCCCTTGGTTAGAAAGGTTTTGTCTTCTGGAGCAGAAATAAATTTATTAGGCCTCCTAGGGACAGGCTCCACTGTATCCGGAGAGGTGCAAGCTTTCCAAGATATGATCCTTAACAGTTGGTCATTTGGCAGTATCACCCAGGAGGTGGAAGGTCAAGAACTTTTAGTTATGTACTCACCATAACTTCAGATGTTTGGGATCCATCTCGCCTACATTCTGTACTGATGGGTTCGGAGCCGATCCCTCGGCTCCGACTCGGCACGCATATGCTATAGAGTGAGGCCTCTTATTGGCTGAGCTATCTTTATCCCAGGAAGCACCACCACTAATCCCCCAGATCTTGTTTGTCCGCATTCATGCACACATGCACAACTCGTTTATATAACATTGTTAGATGTTTCAAGATGAAACAACAGGATTCGGACCTTCTGATATCCCCTGATCTCCAAGGATGGGGGAAGGAGGGTGGGTTATTAGGAATGTAGGCGAGATGGATCCCAAACATCTGAAGTTATGGTGAGTACATAACTAAAAGATGTTATGTGATCCTATCTCGCCTACATTCTGTACTGATGGGACAGCGTCCCTAGCACCTAAATCCCGGGTGGCTCATTGGAAAACACTCCTGAGCACTGTGGAACCAAATGAAGCTCGTCCTCTAGATGCCACATTTAATTTGTAGTGGGAAATAAAGGTATGTGGGGAAGACCATGTAGCCGCAGCACAAATGTCACTAATAGCAAGCTTAGAATGAAATGCTATAGAAGTAGCCATAGCCCTTGTAGAATGAGCCTTGACAGAGGTGGTAAGCTCTTTGTTAGAATAAAAATAAGCTTGAGTAATACAGTCCCTGATCCATTTGGCAATAGTGACCTTTGTGATGGCTTTGCCCAATTTATTATCTGCAAAGGATACAAACAACTGATCTGTTTTCCTTGTTTGTTTGGTCCTGTCTAAATAAAAACGTAACTGTCTGTGGACATCTAGTGTGTGGAATATGAACTCCGCTTTGTTAGAGTATTTTGGGAAAAAAACTGGAAGCTCTAACGATTGTTGTAAGCAGAAACTAGAACAAATTTTAGGGACAAAGGAAGGATTTGGCCTGAGGGATAATCTATCCTTGTGAAAAACCAAGTACGGGGGTTTTACAGACAAAGCTTGAAGCTCTGAAACTCTTCTGGCAGAAGTAATCGCCACCAGAAAGGCTGTCTTCCATGACAGGAACTTTATATCACATGTAGCTGCCAGTTCAAAGGGGTAAGAAGTCAAGGCGCGTAACACTATATCGAGATCCCATGGAGGTGCAGGATGAGAAATCGGAGGTCTTAATAGAGCAGCACCTTTCAAGAAGGTCTTACACAATCTGTTGCTCATTAAAGGTGGGTCCATGGATTCATGACAGTTAGAGATTGCTGCCAATTGTACCTTGATGGTAGAAACTGAAGAGCCTTGATCGAAAAGAGAAGTCAAAAACTTTAGTACCTCTGGTACGGGAATAGAAATGGGGTCCAGGCCCCGGAGTTGAGCCCAAATAGCAAATCTTTTCCATTTGCTAGAATACAGTTTCTTAGTAGTCGACTTATGGGCCGAAGATAATATGTGTACAACATCTGGATCCAATGTATGACTCCTGACTATCGTCGGAAGAGGAGGAGCCAAGCCATCAATTTTAAGGTGTGTAGGGACTGGTGGAATAGTCCCGACTGGTGAACAAGTAGGTCTGGGATCTGATCCAGGAACCATGGACCTACCAGAGCATATCTCCGAAGATAGGGGAACCACACTTGACGAGGCCAGTAAGGAGCAATTAAGATCATTTTGCTCCCCGAGAGAGATGCCTTTTGAATCACTCTGGGAAGGAGAGGAACTGGAGGGAAGGCATAAAGCAAGCCGGTGGGCCAAGGATGGACTAATGCATCCATGGGGCTCTTCCCCGGAGCCGGGGTTAGGGAGAAGAACTCTTTGCACTTTGCATTCAGAGGAGTCGCGAAGAGATCGCAACACGGAACTCCCCATTCGTTGAAAATCTGATTTGCAACTGTCATATTCAGAGACCATTCGTGAGGAGAGAGAATGGTCCTGCTCAATCTGTCGGCTATCACATTGGACTTGCCCGGTATGTGAGTAGCCACTAGGAAGCGTTTGGTGGAGACTGCCCATTCCCAAACCCTCATGGCCTCTCTGCAAAGAGGATATGATCTGGTCCCTCCCTGTTTGTTCAGGTACCAAACAACTGACATGTTGTCTGAGTGAATGGCAATCACGCCTTGAGGGAGATAATTGTGGAGGGCTTGAAGGGACAGAAGTACTGCTCTTATTTCCAAGATGTTGATATGAAGCAAAATCTCTTCCGGATGCCATTTGCCTTGGACTGACCTGCCCAGGGAATGCCCCCCCACCCCGTCTGGGAGGCGTCCGTGGTCAAAGTGGCCGCCGGAGGAGGTAGAACAAAGGGTCGTCCCTGATCCAAGTTGGAGGGCACTAGCCACCAGCGAAGGTCCCGTCTGCAAGATTCCATGATCCATACAAGGTGGTTGAGGGGGAGTTCCTGAAAGGACCACTGAGCTGAGAGGAGCCACTGGAGAATCCTCATGTGCAACCTTGCCAAGGGGACTAGTAGAACCGTGGCGGACATGGATCCCAATAGCTGCAGGACCATTCTGGCTGGGGCTTTGGACCTGGGAAGTAAGGCTCGAACTTGATTTTGTATGGTTTGAATTCTGTCTGTAGGTAGATAGACCCGCATTTGGTTTGAGTCTATCTCTACCCCTATGAATCTTATTCGTTGAGATGGCCGCAACACAGACTTTGGCCAATTGAAGGTGATTCCAAGGGAATTGCCCAGTGATATAGTGTCTTGTAGGCTCCGCAGAAGTAGATGCTTGGAGGTGGCAGTTAGGAGCCAGTCGTCTAGATACGGAAACACCTGGAATCCTAGACTTCTCAGGTGAGCAGTCACTACTGCCAAGCACTTGGTGAACACCCTGGGGGCTGTGGTGAGACCAAAGGGCAGCGCACGGAACTGAAAATGACTGCCTCCTAGGCTGAAGCGCAGATGTCTCCTGGACGCTTGATGTACCATGATATGATAATACGTGTCCTTGAGATCTATGGAGCACATCCAAACACCTTTCTCCAGCAATGGGAGAATGGTTTGTAGAGTGACCATTCGGAACTTGGACTTTCTGACTGAATGGTTTAGGATGCTGAGGTCCAAAATGGCCCTCAAGTCCCCGGTCTTTTTTGGCACCAAAAAGAATCTTGAGTAAGTCCCTAATCCGATCTGGTCTGCGGGGACCGGTTGGATGACTCCTTTTTGCAGCAGCTTTGAAATTTCTGAGGCTGCGGTATCCCGTTGACTGGGTGGCGGGTCCGGGATTTTTTTGGACTGAGGGGGGGGGGGTGTGAGAGAATGGGATGGAGTAACCTCCGGCGATAATCCGAAGCACCCATCGGTCCTGAGTGATCCCTTCCCAGGCCTTCAGGTGCTTCGAGAAATGACCCCCGACTGGCTCCGGAGCAGCACAGCCGGGCAATCCCTCAGGGACTATGAAAGGCTGAAGAGCCACGAAAGGACTCGCGGTCTCCAGTGTTGCGAGGGCCTCTGCCGCCTCTGGGACGGCGTCTTCCAGATGAATTTCCCCCTCCTCTGCCTCTGGAGGGGAACCTTCCTGCTGAGAGGGGTAAGACTTCTGAGATCTACGGAACCACATTTTCCCTCCTCTTTTAGCCTTGGGATAAGGACGAAAGGGAGTGGAAAATCATGCCCCTACGGCAGTCAGAGTCTTACCTTCCTGTTCACAGTGGGTTAGTGTGTCTTTTACCTTGGGTCCAAACAGGGAGGACCCATCAAAGGGGGCGTCAGCAAATGAAGACTTAAAGGCCTCCGCGAAATGACACAGGCGGAGCCAGGCTTGTCTCCGTAGAGCAATGCCTGTACCCGCCGCTCTACTCGCCCCTTCGGCCGCATACGAAATGAGCCTCATGGACGAGTTCGAAATGGACGACATTGTAGCCAGCTGAGAGCCAACCGTCTGGGCCAGCTCCTCAGGCAGGTTACCCAAGAGGGTATCGGATTGCTCCTTAATCAGATCCCTCTGAAATCTCGTAAAGTGCGTCAGGTAGTTCAAGGACCTCAGTGTAAAGGCCGCTGAACTAAGGGTGCGCTTTCCGTACCGATCCATGCTCCTAGACTCCTTATTAGGATGGACGGACGTAGAAGCCTCTGCTACATCTTGCTGGGTAGCAGATGCCACCACCATAGCATCTACAGCCACACCTTTAGTAAGGAACTCTCTATCCGGGGGCGCCGAGAGAAATTTGTTCGGACGAGCGGGCACAGGTTCCACAGAGTCTGGGTGTTCCCACGCCCTTCGACAGATCAAATCCAAGAGCTCGTCGAAGGGCGGAGACACCCAGGAGGCGGAGGGCTGAGCCCCGAAGGCCTTCAGGAACACCGACTCATCAGCAGAGGGAGGTTTGGACTGCCAGCCGCCTCGTTGTTTTAGGGCTTCCAGGATGTCTGCAAAGGAGACATCATCCGAGGATGACTTGGGGGACCCTTCTGCATCATCGAGATCAGTGTCAGATGTCAGAGACTCATCAGGGGAGTCAACGTGCTTCCTCTTGCATGATCTCTTCCTGGGAGGTTCTTCCGAAGAGGCTTCAGAAGGACCTCCAGGAGGGGGTGAAACCCCAGCGGGGGTAACCTGAGGCCCAAGGGCTCCGCTGTCTAATGACAGGGGGACTGCCAACGACCCAGTCTCCAAATGTAGGGAAGGAGCTGGGGAAACTGTGGAGGTAGCCAAAGAAGATTTGGCTAAAGCACTCCTCATAGCCCTGAAGGCGGGACCACCAGAATCCTGGGAGGGTCCCACCTCCGTGGCCACGACAGTGGATGGTACTCCCGCCGCCGACGCACCAAGAGGGAGACTTGGGACCGAAAGCATCAATCCCGAAGCCTCCCCCCCAGGGCCGAAGGAAGAAGTCCGTGTACTGAACTCCGACCCAAGAGCCGGAGTTGGAGCAAGGGTCGGGCCCGACCCTAACACCTCCACAGGTTCCACCAGCACCGGCTCCAATGGTGCCGAAGCTGTTGGAGGAGGAATCACAGTAGGGGAGTGGACCATCGGCTCCGAAGCCAAATGGGCTGGAGCCGAAACCAGCTTTTGGAACACCGGAGACTGGAAGAGTCGAAGGAGCACCCTGTCGATGTCCGAATCAGACATCTTGGATGATCTCGAGGATACCGATCGGGCCCGAACCGATTTCTCCATTGGCTCCGAAGGGCTCGGGGACCGGCTCCGAAATGACTCAACAATTATCGGCTCCGAGGAAGGTTTCAAGGAAATTTCCCTCGGTGCCGATAAGGACTTCGGCTCCGAGGGGGAAGAGTCTGAGCCGATAACCCTTATCGGCTCCAATATCAGTGGAGCCGATGAGGGTGACCTGCCTCTCGATGCCCCTGACCTCGGCTCCGAAACCAGAGGGGTCGAGGCTGGAGGCATCGAGGCAGACCGTTCCGACCTTGGCTCCGAAGTCCGTGGAGCCGATGGAGAAGTCTGCTTAGTTTTTTTAGCGGTCGGTTCCGACTGACTGGTCGGAGCCGACGCTTTCCTCTTTTTAGAAAGAGACGGAGAGGGAGGATAAAGCCTCCTCGAAGGAAGGCTTGATTAATCCTTTGAGGATTAATATGTTTTTCCTCTCCTGGAAGACTCTAGAAGAGAATGCATGGCATACACTGCACGACTCTTGCAGATGTTTAGCACCTAGGCAATAGACGCACGCGGAGTGGTCATCCATTATGGACATTTTAAAGCCACACCTCGTGCATTTCTTAAACCCGGAGGGTTTGTGTTCTTTCGACATAACCAAGCCAAAACACAGTTAACCACAACTAGAAAAATGGTTTGACACACAAGAAAAAATATATCACTAGTTTAGTGTTAAATTTTTAAACTAAAGCCTTTTTTTTTTTTTTTTTTTTAAACAAGACAAACTGTCCAAAGAAAAAAAGAGATAAAGAGATAAAGAGGGTCAAGACCCTCTAACTTAAACGGGTACTTGACCCACACACAACCACTAAGGTAGTAGAAACCACAGGGGAAGGCCCCTCTAACTTAAACGGGAACCTTCCCTAACAGGAAAAAACACGAAAACCTCAACTAAAATTACCAAAAACACTCGTATACAAAGAATAGCCGTTAAAACAGCTTTTGGATTTAAATGAAGCAAAATACTGACAGGAAAAAGCCTAAATAAATAGTACTTAGCCCAGCCAAGTTGAGACCACATCTAAGCTCTGTAAGCGGCAAACAAGATCTGGGGGATTAGTGGTGGTGCATCCTGGGATAAAGATAGCTCAGCCAATAAGAGGCCTCGCTCTATAGCATAAGCGTGCCGAGTCGGAGCCGAGGGATCGGCTCCGAACCCATCAGTACAGAATGTAGGCGAGATAGGATCACATAACATCCAAAAGCTTCAAGGTACACTGATTTGTCCTTAGTAGGGTTAGAAGTCTTCCAATCACCCCTCTGTCTAAGGATTTCTGGGAAAAGGGACATCCTCAGAGGGGGGATCTTGGGGACCTTTCTGACTCATCCAAATCAGTGTCAGAAGTGACAGACTCGGGTGAGTCAATATGCTTCCTCTTACAAACTCTCTTCCTAGGGACCTCTCCAGTGGGGTCATCTGGGGAGGTTTCAGAAGAGGGGACACCTCCTATGGGGGCTCTTTGGAACTCTGGTTCCCAACGCTTTGGGGCAGGTGGGGGAGAAGAGGCTGCTACCAGCTGCTGGAGGGATGTCGGGTCCAATGGCAGGGCTTTAGTACTTGACAAAGCTCTCATTATCGCCTTGAAAGCCTTACCACTCTGCTCCGAAGAAGACCTCCACTCTGAGGAAAAGGAAGGTCGACTCCAACCCAGAGGAGCAGGCTCTGAAGTGGACGTGGGAGCTCAGCTCATGCGAGCCAAAGCACTAAGAGGGAGGGTCAGATCGGAAGAAAAACTGGGGCAACTATCCCTTCCCAAGCTGACTGGAGAGCGTCGGCTCCCAGACACCTCGGCTTCAGACTAAGCCAATGAAGTTAGAGTTATTGGTTCTTAGGAAGCAGGAAGAATTCTCGGAACCGAGGGTTCCAGCACTATATGACCTGAAACATTACACTCCGAAAGCGAGGCAGTTAGAGGAGGAACAGTAGACTGAGAATGGAACGGATCCGAAACCTTTGGGTCCGGAGAAGCTAAAATTTTTGCCAGCACCGGGTTACAGAGCAGATTCTTCTCCACCTGCTCTACATCGTCATCAGATAGTGTCCTGGAGGAACAGGTGGAGATAGATGGAGATCTCCTCCTTTCCAAAATAGGAGATCTTAATGTTGGTAAAACTAGGTCCAAGATTGGTGAATGTCTCGACAAAGATGATTGTCTCAGAGCCAGTGAAACAGACGGCACCAAGACTGAAAAAGCAGAATCGGAGCCAGAACTCTGACTCAATCGCTTTTGATTTTTTTGTTGGTTCCAAAACAGGAGCCGACGGAGATTTCCTTTTGTGATTTTTAGAGACCATCTGACCTTATTCCATCTGTTCTTGGAAGGAACTTCTCATCACACCCCTATCAATTAGTTTCCTTTAACGTTCATTAAGAACCCTGGTGCTGAACTCATGATAAAAGGTACAGGGTTCTTGCCAATGAGGCTCCCCAGGACAATACACACAATTAGTGTGACTGTTGGTCAATGACATTTTCTTATCACACTTTTTAAAGCCAGAAGGGTGGTGTTCTTTGTGTTCTCTGTCTTTATCCTTTGACATTTTTAATGAAAAGGAAAAAAGAAACAAATACGATAATAGTACAACTATAAAGATATATATATATATATATATATATATATATATATATATATATTTTTTTTATACATATATAAATATATATATATAGAGAGAGAGAAAGAACAAAATAGCACACAGAGAGGAAAGGCCCTCTAATTTAAACGGGCAACTTCGGCCCTCTAACTTAAACAGGCCATACAATCCTTAAAGAAGGGACAGGGGATGCTAACACTCACACAATCACTCTAGATAATAAATGTAAAAGTATTATTAAGAAAGAAGAAGAAATATAGGCACAAATATCAAAAAATTCCACTTAGCCAACGAGCCAGTAAAGAAGACAACCTTGTAGCTTTCGCGGCAAACGAGATCTAGGGAATTGTCGTGGTGCACCATGGGATGGGGATAGCCTTGAGCCAGTAAAAGCTCTTGAGCTTTAGTGTCAGCAGAGTTGGAGCCGAGGTTCGGCTCCGAACCCATTCAGCAAGAATTATGGCAAGATAGGACTACATAACATCCAATGTTTTTATACTATGTCTAATTTGTTATAATTATATAAACTGCAGATGTTTTTGTTGTATTTTTGAAGATTGTAAAATTATTGTCATTAGAATGTTTTGTAATAATTTGGAGTTTTTCTCCCTGGGCCTCCATTGAAAATGGCAAACAGGCTTCTACCCAGCTGAACTTTCCCTTTAATCACATGTCAGTAACTGACTAAATAAATAAATCTAATCATTTGCCTGTAGGCAAGGCAAAATGTCTTCCAACATGACAATCCTGAATTGAGCATTTTTGATGTACTGGTTTAGGCCACTTAGATCCAATACTGGCTTTTGGTCCATGTTTTTCTTTGGAATTAAGAATAATCAGGAATAGAACCCAGACCCTATCTGGTCTTGTGGGACCTCTTGGATATCTCTTTTTTTTCTGTTGGACAGGCCCCCCCCACTCTCTTTTTGCCACTCTTCATTTATGGGATGAATCACTTGGAAACAGCAGAGACTGCTGATGTAGAATAGACCTATAGAGTATGGTATAGCCTCTGGATAGTTTTCTCTTTACGCATTTGTCCTGCATGATGGTCATCCATGCATCTTAGTGAACAGATAATTGGTTCCTGACTGCCTGCAGAGGAGATTAATTAGGCAATCATTCAAGGGTTTTGGGATTGTTAACTCAAAAGGATGCACCTGAATCCATGGTTTTATGGACTACATCTGCCCTTGTGGTGGCATCCACTGAAGGAGGCAAGGTCGGCCTCAGCCACCCCTGTCAGATGAGTAGGCAAAGGACTAGTGTTGTGGCTTTCTAAACCATGACAATCTGGAACCCTACTGACAGCTGTTGTAGGATTATTGGGAGATCTCAAAGCATACTTTGAGGACCCACCATGCCTTGCTTGCTTCACATTTTTGCAACTTCTTGACTTTAGGTCTAAGCAGGGAGCATACATCATAGGGGCATTGCTGAAGGACACTTAGAAATTGTCCACAAGATTGCAAAAGTAGAGCCAGCATGACATCTCATGGTTTGCTCCCACTAATCTGGCTGATCTGTCAGCTGCATTATGTAGCAGTTTCTTTAACAGAGTGGAGATAGTTAACATTGTTGCCATGTGACCTTTGATTTGTTTTTCATTCTCTATTGGTTCATAGGTTCATAGGTGTGTACTAGGCTAATGACCCTGGAGCCTATATAAGCCTAGTCCAAGAAGATTCCCTGGCATCATGGCGCTCAAAGTTAGTTGTGACTGGCTTTCTCAAGGAGTCCAGAGCCTGTTCAGCTATGTCTCTTTGGAAGTAGTTCATGTGATTTATATAATTTAACACTCTCAAGGCAAATGGGCCCAAGGTGTAAGCACACTTCCCCATTTGTCCACAGACTGAGACTCCATTTGGGGAAGTAGGAGAATGAACAGCCACTATTTCCTGCTGCTACAAAAATGGAGTCCACCAAGGGGACCTTATTCCAATGTTGTCTGTCCTTGAGGAGATGGGGACAATTAATTTTGTCAAGTTTCCTGAGGATTGCTCTGGTGGAATCAGGATACTGCCATGTTCTCCCCACCACCAGGTCAATCTACCATTCAATGGGGGATGCCACACAGGAGATAGATGTTGCAGGTCAGAAAGTTTCAAATAACACTTGTTTCATTTTTGAGGGGAATGGAGGGGTGATGTCAGATCAGACAGCACAGATGCCTTCTAGTGCATCAATTCGTGGATCTCCCAAATTTGGCATCCTCTGAAAGGGAAAGTGGGAACTGTCCATTTCATCCAAATAAGTGTCTTAAGTGAGGGACTCTATGGAGGAGTCCAAATGCCACCTTTTGCATCTATGTTTCCTGGAACAATCTATTGAGTAGACATTTGAATCTTCAGAAGACTCTGCCTCAGTCTCTAAAAGAGGTTGATTGAAACCTTCATGCCTGCCCTGTCCCCTGGGAAGGAAGGAAGGAAGATGAATGAGCTGAGATGCAGACTGAAGAGTACTAATGGTTGGAGCAGACATTGAGAGTGCTTCTGCAGACTTCCATGAATAGTAAGTTATGATTATCTCGATAATTTTGAAAACTGATCCTGGGTCTGTTGATATTGGAGACCTCTGAGGAAATGCCATATTGGTCCCCACCACAGTGGATGTCAATGGTACTGGCAATGGGGACTCTAATACCAAAGACCTGGATGGATCTGATATCAATATTGGGACTGACATCTCAAATGCTAAGGACTTTGACACTGAAAATGGCACAGAACAATTTGGGGCCAAAGGCAGTGCCATAGACCTGGCCTTAAAGAGTCAACCGTGAGACTCCACTGACCCAGAAGGTTGCAGTATTGAGTGAGTCAGATGCCAAGATATCAGCAGCATGGTCTCTAAGCTAGTCATTACCAATCTAAGTGGCTCTGGTTGACACACTAAATCCATTGTCACTGGCGCTGAAACTGGGAGGGGGAAATAGCCGGAAAGGGGAAACTAGACCAACCTGATGCACCCTGGAGACAAAGGGGGTTGGGATGACACCCATTATAACTTAAAACTTTCAAAAAGGCCCTCATCATCCTGTCATAGTACATTTCATAAGAACTGCAGAAGGAGCAAGTATACCTAAGGGAAGATGTTGAAGATGGGTGGGAGGAGAGATATCTGGATAGTTCGCTCTCATTGTAGTGCCCACTTTTGATTTGAGATCTGTCTGGAATAATGACTGGCTCCAGGGATGAGGGACCTAGCACCAGAAAATCAGAGTGCACTGTAACTGGTGTTGAAGGTGGCTGTTGAAAGTCTAGTTGAGTAACATTCAGAGTCAAAGGTGTGCCAATGTCCTCATCCTTTCAATTTTTGCTTTATTTTCCCTTTTTTCCTTTTCTCTTTCGGTATTTTGGATCTCTCATTGTCACTGTCCTTTTTTTACCTTTATCATACTTTGGAGGAAGAAGACCTTTCAAAATTAACTTATTTTAACATTTTAAAAGATAATGAGGGCCAAAGACCTTACATATTTCACTCCGGCACCAGGCACACCACACACAGCTCATGGGTGGCTTGGGGTGGAATCTTCTGGCCACATTTGTCACACTTTTTAAAGCCCTTGTCCATGACATGTTGATTTCAGTCAGAAATATGATACAATTAATGACAATTAACCACAACAACAGCAACAGCAACTGCTTTAGTAACCAATAATAGAAAAAGAATATTATTTTAATAATATCAAATACTAAACGGCACAAGACAGTAAATATCACCATAAAACTATATAAATGAAAAATCATGCAGAGAAAAAAGCAAAAGACATCAATAATGGTGACTAGGCCTCGACCTCCATGCCTGTTGCTCACAGAAAGGTCCAAGGTAATATTAGCTAACTCTAATTTTTTTTTTTTGAGAGGAAAATCTGTAAAACTGGGAAGAGGCTAGAAAAACTATCTATCAAAATATATATTTATCAGTTAGCTGAGTGCCAAGATCATTGTCTTGTCTGAGAGGTAAACAAAATCTGAAGTAGGGTGAGAGGCAGATATATTACAGGAAGTTGGAAAGGCTTGCAGTTTTGAGCGCTGGTTAGTGCTGCTGGACTGGATCTGTGAGATGGCTATAATCCTATCAGTTGAATCAGACAGACGGGATGAAAGAGGAATGTGCTTTTGTTGCTTAAAAAGAAATAGGGTCTAGAACTTTGCATAACTGAAGAAATTCTTAAGTAATTTTAGGAAGAAAAAAAGGTTGTGTGGCACAGTGTCTGAAGCCTATATACAGAATGCATTAATGCTATCCCATAATAACCTCAAATTAAGTGAGACACTACTTCTACATAGGCGAAGTACTTCAATTCTGCATGACAGAATTACTGCTCATCTCTCATTACTGATTATGAAAGACAGACCTACACAGTCATCATCATCAGTGTAGTATTTAGGAGTAGTGCAAAGTTCTGCAATTCAGACTGCAGAGATTTGCAATTCTCAAAATCACTCAATTGGTACTACTCAAAAAGTAAATTATTTTTTATCAAGCGTATTTATACTAACTTTTGGCTGCCACTAGGGTGACTCTGCATACAAAAGGTTGGAGATTACATAAATACTGTTTTTTTCATCCTGCCAAGTAGCATTACACTGGCACATAATTTCTATTAAAGGAAGTATATAACACTCTATGAATGTGTTTTCTAATGGTAATGTCAGATGTTATACAATTTGTTAACAACATGTTGCAAAACTGATATAATGCACTAAGATTTGATAATTATTTAAAGCCTCAATAACTTTGTAGGTCAAACCTATTAATGCTGTTCAGGCATCCTTTTGCTTTTCTGTCATGGCAAGCCCTCCTTAAAGGTCCTCAACACAGTAAAATAGAAAGTCCTCCTTCCCTACTTCCCATGCTGTGCTAGATCTAAATCCTTCCAAAGGCATTTTTACTGCCCCCAATGGCTCTGCCTTTTCATCTCCAGCTTAGCATCTTATTCCTTAGTCTACTATGTGCCCCTGCTTCTCAATTTACTGTCACTGTCTTTCAAGTGGCCTATTGGGTTCTAGTGGGGTAGCTAATTCATCTCATTCTGTGCTCCCTAGTTTCAGTCAGCACATATTTTATAGCTCCCAGAGTTCACTTTGTAATAGAACAAGGGACATTTATTACACTTGCACAGACTCCACAAACTTGGAAGTTGAGCATTTACCAAAATGTTAGATTTAGTTAGTTTATGTCCGGGTACTGAAAACAGATGTGATGATCACTGAAGGTGCCTATCTCAACTGCCTCCCCTGTCTCATACTGCACTACTCTCAGCTAGCTGTCCATATCAATTAAATCCATCCTTATATCCAGAGAAATGCATAGTAAGAAAAGATAGACCTGAAGACATGAACAAGTTTGCAATCAGGTGACACTTCTAGGCCTCTGGTGATCCTCTAGTTTCCCATTTATAGGGCAATTTTGAGAAGGATAGATGGGTAGGATGTTTATTTATTTAATTTTATTTATTTCAGTTTGATGACCAGGTAAGTGGACTGGTTGACATACCCTTTTTAGCCACAAGCCATCATGGTGCAAAGCACAAACAGTAACATTATACATAGACTATAGAATACACAGAGCTGTACATAGTATAGTAACGAAGTAATGACAGTAAATGTGTATGTTGTTTGCAGTTACGAACGTAAGTGATATCATTTACAGTATGTTTAATTAAGATAGGCATTATATCAGTTACCATTTGTTAAAAGTATCTGTTTACAAAGAAGATGTGACAATAGTGTTTCCAGTGTCTAGACAGAAACCAATAAAATCGAATGTTCTGGTAAATACATAACTTACATATTTAGCTGGCTGTGTCCAGACACTGAAAACCAATACACAGAGTCCCCTTCAGACCTTCAGAAGCATTAAGACAAGATGCTTCTAAGAATGGAAACTCCAGAGGAGGCTCTAGACTATCCAAGCTATACTGTTTTGCAAATTACATCAGGTAGATCATATCAATACTGCACAAATTTCATCCAAGGGCAGGTTTTGGAGGAAAGCTGCCAAGGTAGTCTGAGCACTAACAGAGTATGCTCGTAGATCGGTGGGCTTGGTGGGATTTGTTGCTGCAAGAGTAGTAAAAAAATGATGCAATCCAATAGCCACTTGGATAATGAAATTTAGGTCACTTTTTGACATTTTTTTAGTGTAGAAAAATAGACAAATAATTAATCATCTTTTCTAAATTCCTTGGTCCTCTGAAGGTGAAATCTGTGATGCCTGTGTACAACAAAGCAGTCTAGTCTATATTCACCTTTGCTGAAACAGTCTGAAAAATAGAAGTAAATTTACTGATTGATTTAAACTGGCTTATGTAGCAACATTAGGCATAAAGTTGGAGTTAGTTCTGAGACATTCTTTCCTTATGAAATACAATGAATGGGAATTTATAAGTCAATGCATATAACTCCCCTAGCCAATGCAGCAGCTACTAGTATGATGGTCTTCCAGGACAGGCTTAAATGAAGTTACAGTCAGTTTTCCAAAGCAAAACCCAAATCCCAATGCAGAAAAGGTGAGTTCAAGGGGGAATGAAATAACTCCCTGTAAGAATGCTTTACAGAGTTTGTGGGAGATTGATGAGGACTATGTAAGCACTTAGTGGTAGGAAGATTTTGCTGCTAGATGAGCCTTTATGGAGGAGTATATAGTCCTCATATGAAAAAGTTCTAATAAAGCATCTAGTACCTGAGAAACTGGGGTCAAATGGGGATCAATATGTTGTTTGTTTGCCTATAAGGAAATTTTTATTCATTTGCCTCTATAAATTTTACTATTTGAAAGATTCTGACAGGCTATAATCAAGTCTATCACTTGCTGTGGTAGTGTAGGGTCCCTAACCATCACTGGAAGTGGGGAAAACAATCAGTTAACTTAGGGAAATGAATGTCCAAGTGAGGATGGCCAGATAGGTAAGATAGCAATTGGAAGTACTGTGGGAGAAGAAGGGCTTTTTTTCTTAAATGTGGCCAAAGCAAAGTGAGCCAAATCTAACATGGCCAGAATGGAGCTGAGAATGAACTTGGCTTCAACCATCTTGACTATTTGCAGGAACTAAGGTATGAGAGGTATCAGGGAAAGGCATAAACAAGACCCAGAAGACAATCATAGACAATGAATCTTCCTGAGGAATGATGGAGAAAAGTTTGTTGCATTTGGTGTTGAATGGTAAAGCAAAGTGATCACAACAACGCTTTCCCCATTTGTGAAAAATTTATAGGATTACCAATATATTGAGAGACCATTCATGAGGAAGCAAAATTTTTCTGCTTAACCTGTCTATAATCACATTGGATCTCCCTGGGATATGCATTGTTATGAGAAAGCAAAGTGAAGAGACAGCCCATTCACATACACACATGGCTTCTCTGCAGAGGGGGTAAAATGGGTTTCTCCCCACTGGTTGATGTACCATACCACTGCTATATTGCTGGACCGGATAACTGGACAGACACTAGATCTTAGAATAGAAGGTCTTGTTAGATCTGCAACACAAGGAAGACCACTCTCTTCTCATAAATAAGAAACGTCAAGTGAGTAAAACTGAGCCAGATACAAGTAGGAGAACTTAGAACTAAAAAAACAGCTGAAGGACTAACGCAGAACACTTTTACTGAAGACAACAAGACTGCAGGCTTTCGTAAATGCTTTCAAATCATAAGAAACATCGGTGCAACAGTTCTTCATTTTAATATTTGCAATAATTGTGAAACAATTAATCAAACACATAGTTAAAGCTAACTACCTAAAATGTTTCATCTTTAAAATGGGTTTAACATTGTTGGCAACATTTAATCCAGGGGTTTTAACTGCCCTTAGTTCATTATTCCAACAGTATTCTATACATTCAGTTTTGGTTATTATATCACCTCCTCTAAAATTAGAGGGAATATATTGTAACACCATGAACTTAAAAGAATGTGTATCATCAACATCACTTATATGCTTATAAAGGGCATTACTATCCACCTTTCTCTGTAGTTCATATAGATGGTCACAAATTCTTTCTTTTAATTTCCTGTTAGTTTTACCAATATAGAAAGCCAGACAGGAATTACACAAGGCAATGTATACCAAATTCATAGAATTACAGTCTGAGTAAGCAAAATGTTTAAAGGTATTTTTATAACTGGATGTACAAGTTTATCATTTCTTTATATAAATTTGAAAAAAAAGAAGTTATGTCTTACCATAACGTTCCATATGTGCTGTCGATCTTCACTAATCCTTGACTCGGTTTCCAGCCTTTGAGTTGACTCAGCTGTTTATTTCAGCTTGCACCTCCCAAACTCTCAAGCCAGGCATTTACCCATAATGCTCCTCTCAAAATTATCTCAGATTGAGTTTGCCTAAATTAGTGGCAGAGAAATAGTATATAATAAGAAGAAGCCAGATATGTGTCTGTAACAAGAAGCTAGTCCTGTAAGAATTCAATCCACTAAGAGTCTCAGGCTGGAGGACAGAGGGAGGGAATATCAAGGATTAGCGAAGATCGACAACACAGATGGAACGTTATGGTAAGACATAACTTCTTTATCTGATGTTGACAATCTTCACTTAATCCTTAACTGTGGGACAGAGTCCCCAGCTACCTAAACCTTGGGAGGTCTCAAGGATGAATATTCCTTAGCACCATCGAACCAAATGAAGCATGACCCCTGGAGATCTGATCCAGTTTGTAATAAGTGATAAAGGTATGAGGAGAAACCCAAGTAGTTGCTGCACAAATGTCATCTAGGGAAGCTTTGGCATGGTAAACTGCAGAGGTTGCCACAGCTCTAGTTGAACAGGCTTTGATAGGAAGAGAAGTATGAAGTCCGTTGGACTGACAAATACATGTAATACAGTCTCTAAGCCATTTTGCTATGGTAACCTTTGAAAACGGATTGTCTAAAGAAAGGGAAGAAAAGCAAATAAACAATTGATCAGATTTTCAGAGGTCCTTTATTCTGTGAACCTAAAAACATAAATGGCTGTGGACATCTAACAAATGAAGGGAACATTCCCCTTTGTTGGGAAAAAGACTGGAAGTTGAAGTGTGTGATTGATATTGATTCTGAGACTACTTTGGGTAGGAAAGATGGATTAGTCCTAACGAAAACCCTGTTTTGGGGAAATATTATATAGAGTGGTTTGAAGGACAGGGCCTGAAGTTCCGATACCCTTCTTGCAGATGTGATAGGCTCTAAAAATAAAGTTTTCCAAGTCAGAAACTTTAAGTTGCAAGTAGCTGATGGTTCAAAGGGAGATAAGGTAAGGGACTGAAGAACTAGCATTAGATCCCAAGGGGGAATGGGTTCTTTAAATGGGTGTCTTAACTTTAAAGCACCATTTAAAAATGCTTTACAAAGCTTGTGTGGCATAAGGGATGACCCTTCAAACCCTCTATGGAAGCTTGAAATTGCTGCTAGATGAACTTTAATTGTTTAGGTAGAAGAACCAGACTGACAGAGGTTCACTAAAAAATCCAGGACTTTATGAACAGGGGTCGTATAAGGATCAAGATCATTCATAATGGCCCAATTAGAAACTTTTTCCCATTTATTTTGATACAGTTTCCTAGTTGACGGTTTGTGATGTGCTACAATGTTTTCTCAGACAGGAGAGGAAAGGAATGCATGCCTGGCAATCATGGGAATTGGAGAAGCCATGCTGTGAGCTTGACATGACAGAGGTTCAGATGAACCATGCCCTTCAGATGGGACAGCAGGTCTGGAGCTGGGACCAGTACCCATGGTTTCCCAAAGAAGATGAGGCCTAAGGAAGGGGAACCAAACTTGTCAAGGCCAAAAGGGGGCAATGAGGATTATTAAGTTTTCCAACTTCTTGGCTTTCTTTAGAAACTGGGATATCAAGGGAGTCAGGAGAAAGGCAGAGAGGAGACCAGGGGACCAACTGTGGAGAAGAGCATCTCTGGGTGACTCTTCTGGAGGGGGGATTAGGGCAAAGTAACTGCTGCACTTGCTGTTTAGGGGGATGCAAAAAGATCACAGCAAGGTTGGCTCCGGTGACAAAAAAATGATTTTGCCACCACAGGACTGACAGACCACTCATGGGGCATGAGAATGGTTTTGCTCAGTTTGTCCTTTATCACACTGGAGCTCCCCAGAATGTGCGTTGCTTTGAGAAAGCCATTGGAAGAAATTGCCCATTACCAGACTCTTAGGGCTTCTCAACATAATGGAAAAGATTTGGTTACCCCTTTTTTATATACCAAACTACTGACATGTTGTCTGTTTGAATTGCTACTGTTCCCAGAGGAAGGACATCCTGGAATGATTGCAATGCCAACAGCACTGCCCTCATCTCCAGAACATTCCTGGGCAAGTTGACCTCTAATTGGGACCACAAGCCTTGGACTGTCCTTCCCAGATAATGCCACCCCCCCCCCAATCTGGGAAGCATCCATGGTCACTGTGGCTTGGGGTTGCGGAAGAATGAATGGTCACCCCAAGGGAATCTGGTCAGAATGGAGCCACCACAAGAGATCCTTTTTACAGTGATTGGTAATCATGATTAGATGAGACATTGGTTGATGTATCAGCATCCACTGGGAGGCAAGTAACCATTGTAAGACTTGCATGTGATATCTTGCTAAGGGAACAAGAGTGACTGAGGCTGCCATTAAGCCTATTGCTTGAAGGACTAATCTGGCTGTAACCGTTCTGTTTTGGATAATTTGATTGACCTTGGATATGATCTTTTGTAGTCTTTCTAGTGGAAGTGAAACAATTCCTGTAATGGTGTTTAAGTGAGCTCTGATGAATTCTAATTGTTGAGAAGGTTGTAAATTTGACTCTTCATAATTTATTGTGATGCCTAGACATGCACAGAGATGCAGAGTGTAATCTCTTGCCTGTTTTAACTAATGCCTGGTGGTAGCTGTGAGGATCCAGTCGTCGAGATATGGAAAAACTCGAAATCCTTGCAGTCTGAGATGAGCTGTAATCACTGCCATGCATTTGGTGAACATCCTGGGGGATGAGATGAGTCCAAAGGGCAGTGCTCTGAACTGGAAATGACTGGCTCCCAGCCAGAAGTGCAGGAACTTCCTGGAGCGCTTGTCCATTTTTATGTGGTAATACGCATCCTGGAGGTCTATAGAGCACATTCAATCATCTTTCTCTTAAGAATGGAAGTATTGACTGTACCAAGACCATCTGGAATTTGGTTTGCTGAACTGTCTTGTTGAACTGGCTGAGATCCAAGATGGGTCTCCAGTCCCCTGTTTTTTTGGGGCACTAAAAAGAAATGAGTAAAACCTAGATCCTATTTGGTCTGGTGGGACTTTTTGGATGACTCTTTTGTCGAGCAGTCTTTGAATTTCAAGCATTGTTGCTTCCCTGTGACTGGGTGGAACATCCAGGAGTCTTTTCTGGGCTTTTGGAAGTAAAGATAGTGGAATTTTGTAACCTCTGGATATTATTCCCTGCACCCATTTGTCCGCAGTTATCAGTTGCCAGGCGGGTTGGTGCAGAGAAAGTCATCCCCTGACTGCCTCCAGAGGAGGGCAACTGGGTCTCTCTGTGGGAGTGCTGGTAGGAAGTCCAAGAGAAGGAATCTCTGGACTGCTGGTTCTGCGGGCCACTTCTGCCCCTAGGGTAGCATCTTCCATTACTTCTTC